>NW_009913459.1:23145-136642 GCF_000696875.1 Nestor notabilis | reverse complement strand
GAGCCTCCTCTCAGCAGCTCCAGTTCTTTTCACTCCTCGGCCTTTCTGTAAGCTCCACTTCTCGTCCTAAAGCAGCCGGGATCGGTGCTTCCTTATCCCCCTTTACGCGCACACACCCAGGGATGGTGGAAGTGGAGGGAATGGGTGTTGCACTGAAAGCCTGTTGCTGGTTGTTGTGTTGGAATCGAGGATGACCGAGAAAAGGGAAGGTGGTGGTTGTTTCCTGGCTTTGGTAAGTAAGACACTTGGTGAAGGGGAAGGAAGGGGGAATAAAGTTAGGCAAGGAAATAACAAAAGCAACGTGCTGTTAGAGCCTGTATCGCAAATTAAAAGTTAGGTGTTGTTTAACCCCGCTTTTCTCCCTCTGAAAACTTTATGTCACTTCTTCCCCCTTCCTCCTTTATTTTCCCCCTTGGAATAACTTTGGAACACTAACACAAAACGCTCACACATCGCTCTGCGAGAGGATTAACCCTCCTGACCCCCCCCAGATTGCTCCGGTAATGGGTTTGTGGCTCCTGCCGCGGCTTGTGGTTGGGTCTGTGCTCTGCCAGAGTGTCCGAGAGCGAGGAGACGTTTTTTAGGGGGGGATTTGATCGCACTGAGAAACTTCTGGTTCAGGTTTCCTAAGCCGGGATTTGGAAACTTTAAATGCTGCAGCAATGACATCAGGACGTGACTGAGAACCCTTCAGAGGCTCTAAAAGTGGTGATGGGATGGGCTTTTTATAATGGTTGACAGTTATTACAGCAAATATGCTTATTCATCCCGTGCAGGCGTGATTTATACTCCTCACACTTTCATGTGGCTTTCTGTTGTCCCTCTTTCAGCTCGCGAAGGAAGTAACGCTGGAACGCGTGTTTCAGTCCCCTGAAGTCTTTTAACCTGTAATAATTGTATTTGTTTAATGTAATAACTCACCATAAGGTTTAGGTTTTAATGTGACCACGGTAATGTGGAATACTGAGGAAAAAAAAATCCATTTCTGGTTCTATTTTGTGGTTATGACTGATCACATTGCTGATCGATCTGAATACACGCGTTCCAAAGATTAAGGGATTTACTTCTAAGCAAAAAGGGTTGGGTGAGAGAGGAAGTGCAGGCCCGCAGGTAACGAGTAACTAAACCCCACCCCGTGCCAGGATAGCTCCTCTATCTTGTCAGGGTTTCCACAAGCACTGCCAGAAAACTATTGCTTGCTGCTATCACATGCATGGAGTGCCTGACAGCATCCATGCCCTTATCCCGTTTGGCCAAGCAGTTTGAAGTTCCCTGCAGGGATTGCCTGCTCTGTGCAGCTGGGTTGCTCTTAGGTGGGGTGTTGTCCTCAGGAAGTCATTTAAAAGGTGCTTTCATTTCTCCAGAACTCACTTTATGTGTTTGTTTTCTGTCTTTGCTCTCTTACTATGGAAGTTTGCACTCAGAGAAAGGACTCCCCTGCGGCTGGAAGCACAGCCTTGTGTCCGGTTCCTGGTGCTCAGCCAGGGGGGTGGCATTCCCCCCCTTGGGATACATAGGTGTGACTCAGGAGCTGCCTGAGCCACGATGGGCTGGGCTGGCTCTCCCTGGGTGCTCTGAGCACCGTCACCCAGCATTCAGACCTGTTCTGCTCAGCGCTCAGAGGAAGAGGTGCAAACCCCAGGCGCTGGAATACATCTCCCAGGAGCCAGTTCTGGTATCTTGGTGGCAATAAGTGTTCAAGGCCAGGTTGGACGCAGGGGTCTGGAGCAACCTGCTCTAGTGGAAGGTGTCCCTGCCCATGGCAGGGGTTGGAGCTGGATGAGCTTTAAGGTCCCTTCCAACACAAACCAGTCTGGGTTCTGTGGTTCTATGTCTTTTTCCCCTAGCTGTAGCAATGCTGCCATGCGCAGTGCTGTACATCAAGCTCGTGTTGCCTGTGCAAGGGTGGTTTTATTTGTTTGATTAACACATGCCGGTTCATCTCTTGGATACCTTCATTGCTGTGTTTGCACAGCACCCAGCTCCCGCCTTGTAAACACAAAGCGCTGATGCGAGGCACTTAAGGCATAGTTACTCCTTCAGAGTTCAGAAGGAATTTGAGGGATTTTTCCCAAATCACCTATTTAAATGCATAAGTAAGTCTTTGTTGGGTTTACAAAAGGCCAAACTCGAGCTTTTGACTCTGTGTATGTGTGTGTTTAGCTGGGAAAAGTAAAGCTTTGGTTATATCTGTGCATAATGACCAGCAAAAGTAACCAGTGACCCCCAGTCATCCCTGTGTCCGAGCTTGTAAATCTCTTGCTGGTGTATGGACTTATCCTGGTGGGGACATCATTCGGTTGTATGGATGTTCCTTTAGTTCCCCGGGAAATAAAGCCAGACTTCCCACTTCAATCTTAGCATCTCATACTTTCCCTAAACTCCTATTATAATTTAAATAGATTGTGAATTATCTCACAAAAAGTAGCATGGGGTGGGGGGAAAGAGGGTTTTGTCTGGTTTTAATCCTTGTACCTTATGCAGCACTTCTGAATTGTTTCCTGAGCAAGATTAGTTTTAGTTTACCTGTAATGTTAATGTTTAATCTGAGGAATAGTTTCTTATCCCCTACTCCTGCTCAATCCTATTGATAGGAGCCCAAATAATCATGAAAATATTTTGAAAGAAGAGAAATATCAAAGGTGTACAGAGTTACCAGAGCAGGTTATTGCTGGGTTTTCTACACATGAAGTTTATTTCAATGAATGTGCCAATGTGTGAGAGAAGCTGCAAAGTAGAGGATGAGAGGGTAAAAATGAATATTATGATGGAATTGCTTCATAAATTGGATAAATGTGTTTGAGTGAATGAATTTGAACTGATGTAGATGCTGCTCCATCAAAGAGTTGCAGTGTAAGAACACAGCAAAAGTAGCAAATCCTCTCAATATTTTTCTGTGATTAATTAACATTTTTTCTTAAGTGTGCGTAAACTGAGGCGCCAAAAATTGACTCTTTGGTCCAAGTTATTACAAAGCCACATCTGAAATCTGAAGGGTTTTGTCTTCGTAGTCATAGAATCCCAGACTGGTTTGGGCTGGGAAGGACCTTAAAGCTCAACCAGTTCCAGCCACCTGCCACGGGCAGGGACACCTTCCACTATAGCAGGTTGCTTCAAGCCCCTGTGTCCAACCTGGCCTTGCTGTACCCAGTGAGAAACATCTTGTTTCTTGAAGAAGACAAAACGTCAGGTGATGAGTGTTCTGGGAGTTCTCAGTCTTGCCTTGGCGTTGTCGGTGCCAGAGATTTCTGGAGCAAGAGCAGAACCTATAAATCTTACTGTTATCTCATTATAAGCAACCACATGTTTGGGACTAGGAGGTAGCAGGGCTTGAAATGCTTATTGGTTTCCCTTGGAGTAAACTTGGAGCTGTTGTTGACTGTTCAAAGAGAGCCACATCCAGCTGTCCTGATTGGAAAAACATGGAGAGGGAGAAAATGTCAATCCCATAGCTGCCTTGTGTCTCCAGCACCAGTGTCAAAGTGTTAGAAACCTCAGTATGAAGTCAGGGGTTTAAGGTTTGCATCTCACTGATGTAATGGAGAACAACAGTGCCAGAGCACCTAGCCCTCACGGGACTGGCACTGAGGAGCAGGACTCTACTTAGTGCTGTGTCCACATGTGTAAACTGTGCTTTCAAACATATTTTACATGTAGAATCATGGAACAGTTTGGGTTGGAAGGGACCTACAAAGCTCATCTAGTCCAACCCCCTGCAAAGAGCAGGGACATCTTCATCTAGACCAGGTTGTCAAGAACCACATCCAGCCTGGAATGTCTCCAGGGATGGGACATCCACCACCTCTCTGGGCAACCTGTGCCAGTGTTTTACCACCCTCATTGTAAAGAAATTTTTCCTCACATCCAGCCTGAATCTCCCTTCTTTTAGTTTTAGCCATCACCCCTCGTCCTACCATAACAGGCCCCACTAAAATGTGTCTCCATATTTTTCTTATAGGCCCCTTTTAAGTACTAAAAGGCTGCAGTCAGGTCTCCTGCCTTGGTTTGAAAGCTTCTTGCATAGACAGAGGCCAGACCTGATGTGTTTAAACAGAAGAAATAATGTGGGTTTATGCAGTTGTTTCTCATTCATTTGTGGATATTTAGTGACTACTCTGGGTCCAGCTTTGCCTGAAACTTGCTGTTTGTGTACCTGTCTAACAGTGACTTGGAAACCCTCTTTTCAAGCATAAGTAGAGGCCTTGAAAGTGAAATTATGGCACTCAAGAGCCTAAGGACGCTTGATGGGCAGCCTCTTTCATATGCGACACACTAATAACAGGCTGAAGCCCTTGGTCTTCAGGCTGGATTTGGTGCTGCTTGCTGCAGCTGTTAGTAAGCAACTGCTTGTTAAACTGTGAGGTATTTTCCTTTGAGAAGAATTTCAGTCATGCCTGTCATAAGCAGAATTTGGAAGTCATTTTAAGTAGATCCACCTCCACACTTGACCCAGGCAATGGAATGGAAAAAGCTCATGGCCTTCCTACAGAGCTTGATTCTTGAAACAAATTGGCCTAAGACACCCGGTTGCTGCAGATGACTTACAGCAAGGACCTGGTGGCTGGTGCCTGCGAGGCGAAGGCAGTTGTGATGCCCAGGAATGTCAGTTGTGGAACTAGTCTGAGCAGCTTTTGGATGGCTTCATTGTTTGTGCTACACAGAGCAGGGTGGCTTGGCAATGAGCAGCTTCCATCACCTCCCCAAGCCAGCGGTTCAAGTTACCTTGTCTACAGTCTGTATGGAAATAGGTGTCTGGGAGTTCATAATGCAGAGACATTGAGTGGTGGTGGGCAAGCACTCCCCTCCTCACCAGGCTGGGGCACAGCTTCAGTTGCAAGTTTGGTTGGTGCTGTACTTTCTATATGTTCACAGGAAAGACCCTTCGTGCTCTGTCAGTAGCCAGAACAAGACCAGCCCATATAGAATCATAGAATAGTTGGGGTTGGAAAGGACCTTAAGATCATACATCCTCCTTATGTAGATAAGAAAGAAGCTTCAATGTCCTGTTGTCAAGATCTACTTTGTAAACTCATTTTAAGACACAGCAGAGGGGGTACCCAGTTCGTGCTGTAAGTGTATACAGCTCTTAGTGATGAGTCCTTTTATGCCAATAGGGCTTAAGAACTTGTAAACATTTTAGCTCAAAGCCTCCTGCAACAGGCTCAGCCCTCAGGTGTGGTTAAACCAGAGAACACGTGGACAGTTAATTGTGTAGTACTGTAATTAGATAAAATATTACAAGTTTAAAAGCTAGTTGAACATTCTAGGCTGTCATCTGAGAGCTGCGCTCAGTGCAATGGCTTAGCCCTGCTCTCCTTAGTGGTGGGGTAGTGAGGGGCAGAATGGTTCTTGGCCTGTCAGGGACACCACAGATGAACAGACTGCACTGAGTGCAGAGTGATGCTGTGATAGCTCTGGAAATGAAGAGCAGAAACTCTGGCTTGCAGAGGATCAATGTGTAATTAATTAAAAGTAAAATTAAAAAATCAGAAAACAGGCTTGACTGATCATTTCCCCATATGAGCATGTTATAGAATGCTTTAGATAAATGTGGCGTGTGAGTATATTCAGATGGTGGCCATTAGTCCTTATCAGAATAACATCAGTGTTATCTGGGCAGACTTTAGGTTAGTTCCCAGTGCCTAAAGGGGCTACAAGAAACCTAGAGAGGGGCTTTGGACAAGGGATGTAGGGACAGGACAAGGGCAATGGCTTGAACCTGCCAGAGGGGAGATTGAGGTGAGCTCTGAGGCAGAAGCTCTTCCCTGTGAGGGTGCTGAGGTGCTGGCACAGGGTGCCCAGAGAAGCTGTGGCTGCCCCATCCCTGGCAGTGTTCAAGGGCAGGTTGGACACAGGGGCTTGGAGCAACCTGCTCTAGTGGAAGGTGTCCCTGCCCGTGGCAGAGGGTTGGAACTGGATGAGCTTTAAGGTCTTTTCTAACACAAACCAGGCTGGGATTCTACGAGTTAGGTTGAAGCAGGCAACAAAAACATTGTTTTCAGGGGGTTCCTGTGGTTTCATGTCTGTTAAAAACAAAACCTGCTTCTTCAGCCAAGCTACTTTCCTAAGTGATTCAAGGATGTGTTTCCGAGTTGTTTTCCTTTAGACATGTAGTGCTTGCACTGCCTGCATCCTGCTTTCCCCAGGGATGGGACAGGGCTGGGTGTCTCTCTGGGTCACCTGGGACACCTTTGACTGTTCTCCCACTACTGAGCCTCACACAGCACCGTGGCAGGGGAAAGCCAGACACTGCTCCCTGTTGTTACGTGGTTCTGTGCAGCAAGTGTTGCCATTTCTCTCGTTCAGGCAGTAGCTCATTTTCTTATTTGCTTTTTAAAATCAGAATCAAAATGGGGTTAATTTGCTGTTGGCTTGTATTATCTTGTTGTGCCTGCAGCTGTAACACAGTGACTTTGGTCCAGTGGGAACAGTGCACAAAAGCAACTTACATTAAGAACCCCAACTTTGCTGCATTTCCTAACACAAAAGTAATCATATGTGTGCTAAAGGGCTTCAGACAGGCAAGTGAGAGTAATTCTGCAATAACTCCGAGCTCTAAGGCTGTTTTTCCATGTCTTTTCTGTCCGCAGCCCTCCTGGGCCAGGTGATGCTATACAGTTGGCCTCTCCCCTTGATCCTCCTGAGCAACCCTTACCTGTTACTACAGCGTGTGGAAATGTTGAGCCCCTGGATGCTGCTGAGCTGACTGCAGTAAGGTACGGTACAGAGCCATGGGGAGCAGCTGCACGCTGCTCACTGGTGTGGGTGGGTTGGGGACCACGGAGGTCAGCACGAGCGGGGACATTGCTATCCCTCTTCTTGGGTGGATGTATGCCTGGTATGGCCAGTTGCTGAGGGGTTGGCCGAGCCTGTCTGTAGGCAGTGGAGCATCTGTCAGTGGAAATCTTGTCTAGCATTTAAATATATCAAACCCTTCAAGGAGGAAATGCTGTTTGCCTTCCCCTGAGGTTGAATCATGCCACGTGAAGGTGGAATTTTATATTTTTTAGGTGCTTATACTTTGGGTTTCTTTTTAATTATTATTATTTTATTATTATTTATATTGGGCATTTTCTTTAATTTTGAGACATTCCCCTGATTATAAAGCTTTTGGATATCTCACTGTTGGACACTGGGTTTATTGCCTGCTTTTACTTGCACTGAGAAGGGAAACTTGCTTTCTTTCTGCTGGTGGCAGTTGGGTCATCAGGTTCCTTGAACAGATGAATTTGTCTTAACTGCCAACAGCAGAGGAAGCCTTGTAGGGTGTGTTTATCCTTCAATCACTGTGAATTCAGTGGAGTGTAAACATACTCAATATATTTAAGCTAGCATTAAATTGGTTAGCTAAGCTAGCAATAGAAGGCTATCAAAGGCGGAAAGGAGCTGGTATGGTTTGCTCAATCCACCTTAAAAGCTGGGTGACTTTGCTGTTTGGCCAGTACTGGTCTTCCACCAGTCCCCAAGCTGGTTATTCCCTAATGCTAGCAGAGTGAATGTGTGAGAAACACACTTTTTCCTACAGTCAGAGTGAGACGATCTAGAGACGCTTCCAGTGGGAAGCCAATGATGTGGATTTCTTCCAGTTCTTGTAAGTTTTTACTCAGAGTTGTGTTTCATTGTTATTAACAAATGTAACTGGGTTGCTGATGGGGGGGTTTGTGGATTCTGTGTTTTCTTGCTAATGGATTGTTGGCCACAGCAGTGAGGCTGTTAGAAAAGAGTGAACAGTAATTGAGGTGGAGCTCTGAGCTACTTTCTGAATGCAGGGGAATGAAAAAAGACCAACACCACAAGTGCCATGGAGATTTGTATATGGTCTCTGGACTACAGTCTGAAATAGAAGATTCTGTTGCCCTTGGGGTGAGAGTTTGCTGTTTGCAGGGAAAAAAGCACTCGAGCTGTCTATGATTAAATGTCACCTTAGGAAACACTTAGGAAAAGCAGTCTTAGAGTGTTCTAATTTACTGCTTCTTGTAAACCTCATGAGTTCACATTCTGGGTCTGGAATTTCAAGTTAATTATATTACACCTTTTCTTTTGATCTACTTCGTAACTTCTGTCTTTAAAATGTTTTATTAGTGTCCAAAAGTTCATCTGCTCTATCCTGGTTGCGCAGGCTGGGAATGCTGGTGCTGAGCTGCAGTTACCCACACAGGGTGACTGAGCCCAGGAGGGATGAGGGCACACAGACCATGCTGCAACCACGGGATCTGGCGCTTGTTTCTATATCCTCACCTTGAGGAAGGTGCAAGGATTTTTCCCAGGGTTCAGTGCTAAGAAGTTGCAAACTAGGGATATTCAGCACAGAAATAGGTAGTTTTTCAGCTCCTGAAAGAGAGGAAAATGAGAGAGAAATACACTGGAGTGAATCTGGCTGGAAGCAGTTCTGTGTTTGTTGGGTTTAGCTTTTGTGTTTATCATACAAAGCTGCACAAGTTAACGCTAGTCAGGATTGTTTGTTTTTCTTCTTCCTTTGTTTTGCACCCTTGTTCGCTTTAGACACAGAAGCTGACCTGTTCTCCTTGCACTTGTCTTTCCTGTCCACTCTGGTGTTGCTTGCCAGCTTCTTCTCCTCTGTCCACAGGTGTTCCCTGGTGTCCCAGCAGTAGAAATGCAGTAGCTCCCGTGTGTGCCCACCTGCGCATGCAGCTGGTTGGCAGAATTGGGGTTAATACAAATGCAGCTGGATGGTGCTTTAGCTCCTATCTGAAACAGGCATGTGCAACTCTCCTCCAGCAGTAACAAACGCTGCTGACTGCCCTGTGGTTTGGATCATAGAATCACACGATCACAGACTGGTTTGGGTTGGAAAGGACCTTAAACCCCCCCATCCCCCACCCCCTGCCACAGGCAGGGACCCCTTCCACTAGAGCAGGTTGCTCCAAGCCCCTGTGTCCAACCTGGCCTTGAACACTGCCAGGGATGGGGCAGCCACAGCTTCTCTGGGCACCCTGTGCCAGCGCCTCAGCACCCTCACAGGGAAGAGCTTCTGCCTCAGAGCTCATCTCAATGTCCCCTCTGGCAGGTTCAAGCCATTCCCCTTGTCCTGTCCCTCCATCCCGTGTCCAAAGCCCCTCTCCAGGTTTCCTGGAGCCCCTTTAGGCACTGGAGCTGCTCTAAGGTGTCCCCTTCAGGAGCCTTCTCTTCTCCAGCTGCCCCAGCCCAGCTCTCTCAGTCTGGCTCCAGAGCAGAGCTGCTCCAGCCCTCGCAGCAGCTCCGGGGCCTTCTCCGGCCTCGCTCCAACATCTCCATGTCCCTCTTGTGCTGTTCCCCAGAGCAGGTCAGGTAGAACCTCTGTTTTTTTGGCATTTTATGTAGAAATGCTGCACCACAACTTTTCAACATGACTTCAGAAAAATGTCTCATGCGGTGTCTCTGTGTCAGTGCCTACTGGTTACACCTCTGCACTATACTCATATACCAGGGCTACTCGATGGCACGATGCTGTTCCAGTCTGTCTGCAGTAAACTACAATTATTAAGTGTTTTCCCTCCAATATATTTATTTATTTACAAATCAGTTCCCTTTGTTTCCATGTATTTCCCCATCAGGGGTGTCACATAGTGCAGATGGTGTGCGCTTTGACAGGGAAAAATAACGGTGTGTATAAGGTAGGGGTCAGCTTGTGCTAAATGTCTTCCAGATGGCAGCGCATAATAAGAGATCAGGTTGTCCCTCCATCTGTCCAGTCAAGAAACTGTATCTTTGTTTTGCTTCTTGGGGATGACTGTCTGCCTTTCTCCTCCGATATCCTTCTGATAACAGATTGATCAGGGACAACACGGTATCATCTGCTCAGTAAGGAGATTTTATTTAGTGTCTCTATAGGGGAGTGCCCTGAAAAGAATGAGGTAAGAAGTTCACTGGCTGTTCTGCCAAGCATTTTTGTTTAGCACTGAAACCGAAAGGCCAAGTTCACTCTGATTTGCCAGTACACGTTGCGCTAGCAGAGATTTTGGCTAGACGCATCTTTCTTTCCATGCTGCAGGTGCAGCCCTGCAATAGGATTTCTGTATGAGAAATATCTAGATTGGAAAGGCAGAGGAGGCAGATAAGTGGCTGTATGAGACCACAGTTTAGCTGGGCTCCGTGGGTAGAGGTGTTAAACGTTTCTGAGCAGTGTCTATCTGTTCCCCACAACTTGCGGGCAGAAAAGACCTGCAAGTGCCCAGGAAAAGGTGGCAGCTTGGAAAGCACTTGCTGCACAGGTTGTTTGGAGGGTCAGGACATAGGTAACAGGTTGGGCAATGCAATCTGGTCCTTTCCACATGCTAAGGAAAGCTTCTGCTCTTGCATTTAACCTCCAGCTGAGGTTTTGGAGCTGCAGCACAGTGTTTAGTCCAGACCAGGCAGAACTGTCACAGCTCTGTTGTGAATGAGAAAGGGAATGAAAGCTGTTCTAAGCCTCAGCTGGCACCAGCCTCTCTCCCAGCTCCTGTTCTGCAGAGGGGACGTTAAGCTATCCTAAGGGAATTTGTGATAGGTGATGTCAGATGCACTAAAAGCTGTGTTTGTCTGCAGATGGACCTTTCCCAGTCCCGTAGGTTGACAGCCTGGGGTGCTGTGATGCTCTCAGTGTGCTCTCAGTGTCAGCAGCACAAGCAAGGCAGGAGTACCCACGTTATCCATGTACACAGATAGTCAGAAAGTGACTTTGGAGAATTACTTATATGGAGCTGGAAAAATGTTTGTTTTCTAATCAGCTCAGCTTTACAGGATAAAGACCAATATATAGTTTATTGTGCACTGAGAAGACTTGGTTCTTTTGGTAGTATCCTTACAGGGACCCTAAAGCTCATCCAGTTCCAACCCCTGCCACGGACAGGGACACCTTCCTCTAGAGCAGGTTGCTCCAAACCCCATGCAACCTTTAGCAAAGTCTACTAGCACAAGTAAGGCAGCCAGCAGTTGGCAGGAGTGCTCTGTATGGGAATCAACTATTTGACTGTTCTGATGAAGCTTGGAAAGATGAAGGGAAATAATCTGTGGATTTTAACACATGCCATATAAAAATAAACCCTGTGCTTTGTGCAGGCCAGGGTCAGAGCTCTTCCAAAAATGCCTGTATTTTGATAGCTAGTTTTGCTTTGCAGAATGTGTGGAATGACATTAATGAAAGCATATCCCTGAAAATGATCTCGTTTTAAGTGAAAGGACTTAAAGGGGGATGCTGAAGGGCTGTAGATGGGCAGTGGGGCCTGTGTGAAGGCTGTGGGTGAGAGGGAAGCAGGTGCTACTGAAAGCAGTTAACAGGGAGGGGTCTATGTGTGCATAGCATAAGGTCCATCGTTCCATGTGCCTTCAGTATCCTTGCTTGGCTGGGCCCTCTTGTGAAGTGTTTGGGTTTTACAATTCTCCGTGTTCTCTCCAACCAGATGTTCAGCATTCAGTTATTTTTAGGAGTTTACTTTTTGCTGTAAAATCTTACTTTCTCCAGCCTCCCTGCACCCCTATATAGGCACATGGCCTTTGTGTATGTTTGATGCCATTACTGTATTAGGACAAAGACATTTCTAGCAAAGGGAAAAGTCCTCTGCATGAAAAAACAAACAGCTTTTCCTTTATTCACGTATTTACTTATCTGACTCCATGCAACTGAAAATTTAGGAAGTCTATGTCACTGCCAGACCAGTTTGGACAAACTGGGAAAAGGGAAGGAAAGAAGGAAGGAAGGAAATAAGGAAGGAGTACATAAATGGGAGAGAATTTCTTAGGAGAAGTAAGTGAGTAGTTATCCCATATGGCACAAAGCAACTTCATACGAGCTAATCAAGGTAAACCACTCTCAGAACGAGCTTTTGTGATCTTGTTAAGTTAGTAGAGCCACACTTTGGGGAATAACTGTCCTTGTGCACCTATGTATTGTACCTAAAGTCAGGGATGTGATTTATGTTTGTCCTCTGTTTGTATACATGTTTCTAAAGAAAGGAACAGTCTGTCCCTGAACCTTGCTGATTCTTAGTGCCACAATTTAATCTGCAATTACAGTATAATTACTGGGGAAGGGGAGAGGAAGTTTTGAAAGGAATGGTAAAGATAACTGCTTATATTTAGTTCAGGAAACATAAAAGAAACTTCTCAGCCAAGGCTTGATTACGTGAATGTTTCCTTAAACAGTTGTGCCTGGATCTCTGGAAGTAGGAGCTGGCAAAAGGAGAGGTTGTTGCGGGTGCTACCCCAGGACGTCTGTGTCCCTCTGGTATGTCAGAGGTGCCCTGAAAGGACAATGTAGCATGACAAGACCTTAGACCACTCCTGTATTTGAGACATGAAGCCATGGGTTATTTAGTTCCTTTTCTGTCATTAGTTTAATGAGTGTGGCCAAGAGCAGGGGGAGCAGTGTGGTTACCAGTGTGCTTAAAGGGATGGAGAATGCAAGAGAGCTTCTCATGGGGTGATGTTTGGTTACGAGTGTGATTTACACTCTTAAAGAGCACGAGTAGGGTCAGAGTGTTTTATTTGTGCTGCTTTTTTTCTAACTGGGGTTTTGCTTAAGAAAACAGAAAGTTAATGGAGCTGTAGGGGTGTATTCTGCTCTGGTCTGCCTTGAGGAGAGGGAATGGCAAGATAACCCTCCTGTGTGTGCCTGTGATTTGGGTTGGTGGCCTGTATCCTGATTGGTGTCTGTGTGCCAGAACCCCTCTCCTGCAGGGACCAGGAGAGGGCATGGCTTCTCATAGTGCCCCACAGGCCACTGCTGTGTCTAAACTTGGTCTTCCCAGTCTGTATTTGCATGCTCTGGAAATCATGACATGACTGTCCTGCTTCTGAGATTGGGGCTTGTGGGGCTGTGCTGGGCAGAGGGACCTGTAGGAATTGACACACGCAGCAGTATTACAGTCCTGTAATGTTAACATTAATGCCATGAGTTCAGGGATTATTGTGCTTTTAGCACAGGGAGAGCTTTTAAAGTAAGAGAATCTTTAATGCTAGCTTTTAGAGGTTTTTATCCTAAAGGACAAGTCACTCAATCAAATGTTTGTGTTGTACACCAAGTGAGAATGGCAGGGGGTTGGAACTGGATGATCTCAAGGTCCTTTCCAACCTAAACCATTCTGTGATTCTATGAACTGCAAAGTGGTCATTAATGATTTTCTTATTTTCTTAATTTAATCTACAGTTAAGTTCCTCTGGCAGTTAGTGTTATGCTCTGTAAGAGCTATAAAAACTTTGCAGTATAACTGGCTATGTGGTCATCTGAGCAATTAGGTGAAATCGGGTTTGTAAGAAGAAGTAATTTGAGGGAGGTGGGAGAGAGATGGAATTGGGAGGGGATGAATCATAGATTCCCAGACTGGTTTGTGTTGGGAGGGACCTTAAAGCTCATCCAGCTCCAACCCCTGCCATGGGCAGGGACACCTTCCACTAGAGCAGGTTGCTCCAAGCCCCTGTGTCCAACCTGGCCTTGAACACTGCCAGGGATGGGGCAGCCACAGCTTCTCTGGGCACCCTGGGATGATGCACTCCTTAGAGCTCAGTTTAGATCCAGCTAAAGTTCATCTTTTAAGGAGACTTCACTAAAGCTTCATGGGCACTTCTGATATTTGTCAACTTATTTCTAACAATTGTTTTGCAGCACTTCCAAGCCTGATAGCTGCGGAGAGGTTGATAACCTTGTGTCTGAGGATGTACCTTTGCCTGCAGCCCCTGGTGATGGTGTAGAACTGCCTGCTGAAGAAACCAAAGGTTTCACAAGGGAAAAAAAGAGGTATTGTGCAGTTACATGCTATTTCACATGTTACAATAAATTTCCATGTCCGTACATCCTTTGCTAAAGAAAATATAACCAGTGTGAAAGAGGCTGAATAATAGTTGTTTTGTCTAACTTATATGAACACTTTGTTGCTACATTTTGAAACCAAATTGTAGACTATCTATACTTGATTGTTCCAGTATATTTACTCCGAGAGGCCAGAAGAGGGAGCTTGGGCTACACTGGTTATTACTATGCTGATCTTTCCTATTTTTTAATTAATAATTCTTTAGGGGTTTTTTTCCAAATATTTTCCTTTCTTAAAGTTCAAGGGGGTTTGGGGGATTTTTTTATTGGTTGGTTTTGTTTGGGCTTTTTGTGTGTGTGTTGTGGGTTTTGGTTTTTTGGTGAAATTTTTCTAGTTCAGGTCACACTTAAGAGGACTGTTCTACTCATTCCCCTTTGGATGCTGCCAGCATCTTTCCCACCCCACACTACCTACTTGCATTATAGTTGTCAGTACTGAAAGAAGATGTTCAGCTTGGCTTTGCTCTTGCTGAAGAAATGTTGAGTTATCTTGATTTCAAAGTTAAATGTTTCCTTCAGATGTGCATTGATCAATGCTATAGTGTTTGATAGATGGCCTAGGGCACTTTTGATTGGAAACCCCCCAAACTGAGTCCTCCCATCTTAAATACAGTCAAGAGGAGGCATGTGCTTGGATATTCATGACAGAGCTTCAGATGATGTCTGTCTTGTGTGTGATTAACCAGTCTGCTGTTGTGGCTTGGCAATAAAGGCATGCCCTTACTGTGACATCTATTAATGGAAAAGGTCACAGCACAGATGAGAATATCAAATGGGCACTCCCTGGAGAATAGTGTTCTCCACCCCACAAATACAGAGTGGCAGCTGGTGGCAAGTACATTCAAGGCAGGAGACACCACAGGAAATACAGTTGTTGCACTGAAGCTCTGTTCAGAAGTGTCAGAAGATGCTACTGTCAGCAGGAGGATGCTCTGAATGATGAATGAAAACACACACAATAGACATGTTCTGCTGTGGAACAGTGAATGAATAGTTGTGGCTGCCCCATCCCTGGCAGTGTTCAAGGCCAGGCTGGACACAGGGGCTTGGAGCAACCTGCTCTAGTGGAAGGTGTCCCTGCCCGTGGCAGGGGGTTGGGACTGGATGAGCTTTAATGTCCCTTCCAACCCAAACCAGTCTGTGATGGTATGAATAATTCATCCACAGTATAATATCTAGGAGACATGTTGGTTCAGTATTTGTTCTAAAGTTTTGATTATTTTGATTAGAAAATGGTGTCCTCCCTGTTAGTAGTGTATATGTTTGTTGTAACATACTTGGGCCAAGTCTTCTGTGTAATGTTCCTCCATGATACTGTACTGGACCCACACGTTTTAACCTGTGGGTAGCAGAAGTGCTCAAAGGTCTATTTTGTACCAGTATGTGAGTTCTGTAATCTGCAGAGAATTTTCTAAATGAAGGGTAGATACTGTGGTCATTCTCTAAAAACGGGAAGAAATGGTCAGACATTAGAAAATACTCACCCCAAGATATTGGCTCATTCCAGAGAATCATCCAAAATTGTTTGAACTTTATGGATACCCTGGTCTGAATTTCACATTCTGTGAGTGCTTTAGTGTAGTCCCTGATGGCTATCATTTACAAATCCAAACTGAAACCACCAAAACACATGGTGATGTTTTTAACCCCTTTCACTGCAGTTCAGCAGCAAAGAGAAGACAGATAAGTTTAGAACTGAGCTGCTGGGCTCAGGCATCTAGATTGGCCTGTGCCTCTGTTTGGTTTTGATGATGATGTGGAGTGTTTAATGTCTGTGTGCACATCAGAATCTCCTGGATGGGATAAACAGTGGTGTAATTGAGTGATGTTAGTAGAACTGCTTAATGCAGAATCCAAATCCAGCCCCAGTAACCAAAATGTACACTTGCAAACATCCTTGTTGTGCCTTGAGACCAGCAGTCTTGTCACCCACAGCCTTCTTTCTCTGAA
This sequence comes from Nestor notabilis, assembly GCF_000696875.1. Classification (NCBI taxonomy): domain Eukaryota; kingdom Metazoa; phylum Chordata; class Aves; order Psittaciformes; family Psittacidae; genus Nestor; species Nestor notabilis. The sequence continues at coordinate 120,909 of NW_009913459.1, read as the reverse complement.
GCTGAGCTTGGGTGTTTGTTCTTTTTGTTACATGAACGCAGACTTTGCCAGATCTTAATGGAAATTAAGATGCCTCCAGAAGTGAGAACTGGAGATGTCTTTGGGATGAAGCATAATTCTTGCATCCTCTTGGAAAGCAAATATATTACTGTCCAAACAGCTCTTTGCTGTTATAATCAGTGCCTTATAGAAATACTTCTTGGACTATCTCACGATTTTATGGGATTCAAGTGTATCAAGGCAGATCAGCCATGGGAAATAATAGCATGCAAATTGGGTGATGTTTCACTTTGTCACATTTATGGCAACTGCCTGGACATCAGGGTGCTAAACTTCTGCAGATGCTGTGCAACTGCTCAGTGCTCTGCTGAATGGACCCTTGAGGCGTTTCCTCAGTCTCCTCTGTGATTACGATGGGCAGATTATGAACTGTGTCACAGACACTTCATAATTTGGGAGAAGTGCTGAAATACTGTGAGTGAGTGTAGCTTGTCCTTTATGGAAACCCTGCGGATAGAGCTGGAAAGCCTCTGATCCATCCCTTTAATTGTCCTGTGAGGAAGAGAGAGGAGTGTAATCCGCTCTGTAGAGCAAAAGGCAAATGCTGTCTTTGTGCATGTCACAGAATCCCAGGCTGGTTTGTTTTAGAAGGGACCTTAAAGCTCAGCCATTTCCGATCCACTGCCACAGGCAAGGACACCTTCCACTAGAGCAGGTTGCTCCAAGCCCCTGTGTCCAACCTGCCCTTGAACACTGCCAGGGATGGGGCAGCCACAGCTCCTCTGGGCACCCTGTGCCAGCGCCTCAGCAGTGTTCTCACCTGTAGCCTCACCACCTGCCTTGCACACTACATCTATGGTGCTAAATGTGGCTGATGGGATCGGAGAGGTGGGTCCTCCTTGTTATCAGGTATGTGGGCAGTTTTCTTTCAAAAGCTAAACCAGACTGAGGTCAGATCATTTTGAGAGAGTCTGGGTGGACAGAGGACTTCTGCTGGCCTCTGAAATTAAATCATAGAACCATAGAATGGTTTGGGTTGGAAGGGACCATCTCTGTCTTATTTAATTTTCCTGAAATGAGCCTGGAACCAGTTGGTGCCCAGCAATGAATCTTTCTATCCAAAAGCAGAAAGTCACAACAGCCTTTAGAGAAAGCTCCACTTTCTGCGTTGTTGGCTCTAAAAGGTGCTTTCATAACACTTCCCAGGGAGGAAGCTGAATGTCTGGTGTTGCACAGAAAAACAGGAATAGCTTTATGACTTCTGGGTTTTCTTTGTGTGAGCACATGTTGAAAACAAGTTTTTCTCCTTTTGCCCACCTTTGGAGAGCTTTGGTATAAAACAAAGTAAATAACAATCTATGGATTGCCTTCATTTGTGACCAATACTGACCATCTTGGACTGAGTTGCTTTTAGTGATGTAATCGAACCCAAGAAGGGATTAAATAGGATTCAAAACCAGGCTTTTTTCCTTGAGTGAATTTAATCCTTTTGAAAGGGATGTGTCATTATGATGTTTACAACTGCATTGAGCAAGGAAGAGGTGAGAAATATAAGTGAGGGATACAGATACAGTCTCCAGGCCTCTTTGTTTCCAAAGTGTGGAGTTTTGAGGGTTTTATTATTCTCTGGGGGTATTGGGATGAGGCATTGGGGGGTTTTTTACATGTATTATATGAAGTGGATATTAGTACACCTCTAACGTGTGTCTGGACTCTGGTGTGTAAATGAAGTGATGGTTTTCTGTAGAAACAACAGAATGAGGGCATTGAAATGAAATTAGTTAGATCTTGGAAACTAAAGCCCAATGGCTTCTCTCGAGGCTTTGTGGCTGATAGCCTGAAAGTCATTCACCATCTTACGAGACACAACACAAAAAGTAGTTACTTTCCACGCAATCAGTTGGCCTGTAATAAATGAACAGGAGTGAGCCATGGTCCTGCTCTTTATTCATTCCCTCCCTTCCACGTTTTTAAGAGATTCTCCACTATGAGGGTGCTGAGGCGCTGGCACAGGGTGCCCAGAGAAGCTGTGGCTGCCCCATCCCTGGCAGTGTTCAAGGCCAGGTTGGACACAGGGGCTTGGAGCAACCTGCTCTAGTGGAGGGGTTCGAGCTGGATGAGCTTGAAGGTCCCTTCCAACACAAACCAGTCTTCTGTCTCCTGAGTGATGTGTCTCCACATCTGAGTGTCTCCAGAATTGCTCAGCCCCAGGCAGGAGGATGCTTTGTATTGCTGAGTGTAGAGTTTTTCAGCCTAGTACTGAGTAATAGCATCAGATCCTGGGATGTCTGCTGTGTTTCAAGCCAAAAATGTTGTGGACTAAGTGCATTTGCTTGTAGCTTATTGTGGGACTGGATGATGAGGTTCCCAAATGAGGGACTGGATCCTGCAGACTTCTCCGGGTGAACCAATGGCTGAGGAGAGAACAGGCTGGAACAGGGGCTCTCTGGGGTGCATTCTGACTGCATGTTTATGCTCAAAGAGAGCAATTATTTGTGTGTGTTGTAAAGCTTCTCTCTGTATGTGGCAGTGGACAAAAGGGTGATGGTAACCCTCTGTTTGCTTGTTATTACTGTGTATTTTACAGGTTCCCTCAGGCGATATATGGTAATTTCCTTGCTGCTAGAACAGGTTCAGCTTTTTTGCATGAAGATGAATGTGTCATTACACTAATTAATCCATCCACAAGGAATTTTAGAATGGCATTAATTATTTTGCATCAATCCTACAAAACCGTAGTGGTACAGATCCAGGATGGAGATTGAGGATGCAGTGTGAAGAGAAGGCTCCAGGGAGACAACATAGCAGCCTTCCAGTTTTCCTAAGAAGCCTGGCTCCAGCTGTCTTAGGGATCTTGGGATGTTTAAAGGCTTAGGATGAAGTACAGAAGAAGAGATCCCATTGTCCGTGGTGGTGGTTCTGCAGCTCCATCGCATGGAAATGTCAGCAGAGCTTTGGGTGTTTGGTTGTGGTCTGCAGAGGCATACTCAGCAGTAAAACAAACTCCCTCCTTCTCTGTGGTTATGCTTGTGGTCCCAGTCCAAAGGCTCAGCCAGAAATTAGGGAAATGGGTTTAAAGTTTAGTTTGTGATCCAGTAATTTCAAGCCTGATTCATATAGTTGCCATGGTACAAATGAAATCCCAGATTGAAGTATCTGTGCCTCGGCAGGAGGGGAAAGCAAAGGAGCAAATGACAGGCTAGAGGCTGAATGAAATGATGTGGGATGAAGAGCTTTCCACAGGGGTTTGGCTGTCCTTGAGCCTTAACTTGTGTCTGCTCTGTAGATGTCTATGGAAGACAGACCCCTTTGTTCCTTTGGTGAAAAGCTGAGAGCTGGGCTGGGGCAGCTGGAGAAGAGAAGGCTCCTGAAGGGGACACCTTAGAGCAGCCCCAGTGCCTAAAGGGGCTCCAGGAAACCTGGAGAGGGGCTTTGGACAAGGGATGGAGGGACAGGACAAGGAGAATGGCTTTAACCTGCCAGAGGGGAGACTGAGATGAGCTCTGAGGCAGAAGCTCTTCCCTGTGAGGGTGCTGAGGCGCTGGCACAGGGTGCCCAGAGAAGCTGTGGCTGCCCCATCCCTGGCAGTGTTCAAGGCCAGGTTGGACACAGGGGCTTGGAGCAACCTGCTCTAGTGGAAGGTGTCCCTGCCCGTGGCAGGGCTTGGAACTGAATGAGCTTTAAGGTCCAAGGTCCCTTCTAACACAAACCAGGCTGGGATTCTGTGATTATACACCTGGCTTGGGTTGCTGTTCCCTGGCACCGTGGCATGTACAGTAACAGCTCTGCGGGCACCAGAGGAGCCTGGCACTGCCAGGAGGGTGAAAGACTTGCAGGGGATCACCCCATGTCCCACAGCAGGTAACACATGGGCTAAAACTGCTGAGTCGGGTGTATTTTTCGATAATCAATGTTATGCTTAAATTTGGGCTGTGCTTAAGGGCCACTTTACCCCTAATGCTAAATCTTTTAAGAACACAAGCAGAAAGAACCACTGAAAAATACCTCGAACCAATCTTGTGTTACCTCTTTTGAAATCAATTGGAAGCTGCAAACTAACTTCCTCTAGAAGTTACCCAAGCATCATTTGACCACCCATCCTTGGCAGTCACAGCTAAGAGTCACACCAGGCAGGAATATTGTCCTTGCCTGATTTCTTCGTCCTGCATTTTCACAATCCAATTCCTCCACTCAGGCCCTGAGGCCAAGAAACCTTTGGATTCTGCCTCCTGACATCTCCTGCAACAAGATGCCCCCATAGAGCACTGATCTTGTCAGATGAAGGCAGGTACATGAAAGCCTTTAAAAATGTCAGTACCCTCCTTGCATTAGGCACCTCCTTTCCTAAGAAGCCTGGCTCCAGCTGTCTTAGGGATCTTGGGATGTTTAAAGGCTTAGGATGAAGTACAGAAGAAGAGATCCCATTGTCCGTGGTGGTGGTTCTGCAGCTCCATCGCATGGAAATGTCAGCAGAGCTTTGGGTGTTTGGTTGTGGTCTGCAGAGGCATACTCAGCAGTAAAACAAACTCCCTCCTTCTCTGTGGTTATGCTTGTGGTCCCAGTCCAAAGGCTCAGCCAGAAATTAGGGAAATGGGTTTAAAGTTTAGTTTGTGATCCAGTAATTTCAAGCCTGATTCATATAGTTGCCATGGTACAAATGAAATCCCAGATTGAAGTATCTGTGCCTCGGCAGGAGGGGAAAGCAAAGGAGCAAATGACAGGCTAGAGGCTGAATGAAATGATGTGGGATGAAGAGCTTTCCACAGGGGTTTGGCTGTCCTTGAGCCTTAACTTGTGTCTGCTCTGTAGATGTCTATGGAAGACAGACCCCTTTGTTCCTTTGGTGAAAAGCTGAGAGCTGGGCTGGGGCAGCTGGAGAAGAGAAGGCTCCTGAAGGGGACACCTTAGAGCAGCTCCAGTGCCTAAAGGGGCTCCAGGAAACCTGGAGAGGGGCTTTGGACAAGGGATGGAGGGACAGGACAAGGAGAATGGCTTTAACCTGCCAGAGGGGAGACTGAGATGAGCTCTGAGGCAGAAGCTCTTCCCTGTGAGGGTGCTGAGGCGCTGGCACAGGGTGCCCAGAGAAGCTGTGGCTGCCCCATCCCTGGCAGTGTTCAAGGCCAGGTTGGACACAGGGGCTTGGAGCAACCTGCTCTAGTGGAAGGTGTCCCTGCCCGTGGCAGGAGTTGGAACTGGATGAGTTTAATGGCTCATAGTTAGAGTCCCTTCTAACACAAACCGTTCTATGATTCTTCTATGAAATCTCAACACAGCCACTGTGGAGGCTCCCACACTTGAGGGTGTGCTCAGCTCTTGGAAACCTCATCTCCTTGTTTGTGTGACTTCTTAATTTCATAGAACACTTTTGAATGTGGAATCTTCTGGTGTGTTTAGTTCTCACGTTACTGATCGTAATTCACCGCCGACCTCTGAAAGCCTGTAAACCCCCCTGGCATCCTGAATAGCACCATGCAGGGGCCTCTTTTGTTATCTTTGCAGTGGGTTTCCCATGCAGGAAATTTCAATAACTGAAGCAGGCATTTTGGTTATTCATAACTCTTAATGCCATTAATCTCACTTGCAATTTAGATTAAGCCGTGACCTTAGTAACCAACCAGTGACCAGTGGGGTTGGAGGGCAATGTTATTTTATTTAAATGTTTTATGTTATGATTTTCATTACCATTTTAATTTGGTTAGAAACCCATCCTAGTATTTGTTTTCCGTGATCTGTAGTGTCTATGCTGGTTGTATCATCACTGGTCACTCCATTTTTCTTTGACTTGGCTGAAGGAAATATTCCATCAGTGTGGTCAGGCTTAAAATTCAGAGACACTGTGTTCTCTCATGAACAATATTTCAATACAAATAACTCATCCTACATTAATCTAGATAAGTGGCTGAGCAGACTGTGTTTATCAAAGGATTTGATCTGTAAGAATAAGTTAAATCTGGGAAGCTTTACACCTATTATCTCCTCGTCTTGTTTTATGGTGTGTTATGTTATATACGGACAAGGCTTGGAGCAACCTGCCCTAGTGGAAGGTGTCCCTGCTCATGGCAGGGGGTAGGAACTGGATGAGCTTTAAGGTCCCTTCAATACAAACCAGGCTGGGATTCTAAGAAAGCATCTTTCCAGGCTGCATTCAAGGCTTTGGGATCCAAAGGCAATATCATCTAAATACATATTGGGGGAAGATTATGTTTAAACAATAATTATTGTTTTTCAACATTTTTCCATCTTTTTTTGTTTGTTGTAGTCAGTTCTGTTCCTCAGGGCTTTGGCAGCAGCCTTCAGGACACCAAACAAACCACTTTCTGTTATCGGGATGTTTGGTTTTGCTCTCTCTATGCAGTTGGCTTTATATGGTGCTCATTTCTGCTCAGTATGTCAATAATGCATTGCAGCTAGGAGGCACAGCTTAATATTCACCCTCTCCTTCCCAAGGGGGATGGACGTGTGAGGGAGGCTTTTCTTTAGCAGGTTCTTTGATGTTTCTGTGTGTGTGTTTATAACTAGTGTAAATGCCTCGTGTGATGGGCAGTGAAGCCAAGAGCAAAAGCAGCAGAATATAAATCTCAGTATATCATAAACCTTATCCCAGTCGTGCCCAGCTCTGTTTTCTGATGGAAGCCAAACATTTCAAATTGGGTGCAAGTGACCCAAGTCTGAATTTGCATATAAACATGAAATGTAGTAAGACCAAATATTTAGGAGCCTGCACAGTATTTTAAACAACTAACCAATAGACATCAGGTTTCAATAAAACATTAATGCAGTATAGGCTGAAATGTGGCTCTTGCTCAAATGGATTAAACAGGCAGGAAGAGAAAATGATAAATTCTAAAGGATAGTACTGAATACTTAAACAGCCTTTTTCAGCTGGGAGATCACAGTAAGTTGTTATGTGGCTGTTCATCCCTAGGCTGAAATGCCTGGGGCATCCTTAAGTCCTTTGAAGCCACAGTGGGATTTCTTTTTTAATGGTTCTTTTTCTTTCTGAGCTACATCTGTGTGTTTTTCGGGTTCCAGAGAAGATCTCACAAAATGTACTTATAGTGTCAACGCAGTTCTTATGTTTTTAAATGCCAGCACTAAATTTAGTATGAAACTGATGCTTTTTGGCAGGCCCAGAGGATGGACTGGGGCCAGGCAGGAGAGTGGGAGCTCCCTTCTCATCTGAGGTATTTTGTACTAATCAGGGCACACTGCAGGGAAAACCTTCCAGTGCTGCTGATCACACCATGTTCGTGTTCAGCTCGAGGTCTGTCAGACTCTGCTTCTGCCCCATAAAGAAATCAAAGGTCAGAGCAGCTTTGCATGATGCTGTAGCTGAATGATGCTCCATTACATGTCCCCTCTCTCTGAAGTGCAAGGAGTGAAATCGGTGACATGATCCTCTGAGCATCTTGAGCAGTTTAAAGAATAGGTGGGTTTAGGTGGGTGCAGCAACCAGCAAAATGACGGATCCTCTCCATATCCCAGCCTAGGGTTTGTTGGCCCACAGACAGCTTTATGGACAGCTCAGAATAGCTTCTTGCTGAGCGTTGGCCAGAGGATGCAGCTTGGTATTTGTGACACTTGCATCTCTTGGTCAACAAAGACTTTCAAGCCCAAGGCTCAGCTACAGCATATCTATTTTAGAAAGACCGTTGCAGTCTGGAGTTTTAAAACTATTAAATGTGTTCCATCCCCGTGAGGTAACTGTACTCACTGTTAGGAATTTCCATGTCACGGTTGATTTGATCTTGTATTCCTAATTTTAGTTTTTCTCATTGGATCCTGTTGATGTGAGGCTGTTGGAGTGAGACCAGAAGAGGGCCATAGAGCTGCTGCGAGGGCTGGAGCAGCTCTGCTCTGGAGCCAGGCTGAGAGAGCTGGGCTGGGGCAGCTGGAGAAGAGAAGGCTCCTGAAGGGGACACCTTAGAGCAGCTCCAGTGCCTAAAGGGGCTCCAGGAAACCTGGAGAGGGGCTTTGGACAAGGGATGTAGGGACAGGACAAGGGGAATGGCTTTGACCTGCCAGAGGGGAGATTGAGATGAGCTCTGAGGCAGAAGCTCTTCCCTGTGAGGGTGCTGAGGCGCTGGCACAGGGTGCCCAGAGAAGCTGTGGCTGCCCCATCCCTGGCAGTGTTCAAGGCCAGGTTGGACACAGGGGCTTGGAGCAACCTGGTCTAGTGGAAGGTGTCCCTGCCTGTGGCAGGGGTTGGAACTGGATGGGCTTTGAGGGCCCTTCCAACACAAATCATTCTATGATTCTTCTATGAAGTGACAGTGACCGGTGTTTTCAACTCTGACTGAGAGCTGTAGGGTTGTGCCAGTGCCTGGAGTGCATCTGGTTCCTCATCTCTTGCCCAGTGATGACTAGATATGGCTGTTTGGGTAGATCAGGCTGCTCAAGTACTGAAAGCCACTTTCTGGAAGCTTGAAAATAGAGAAGGTGTCATGAGCTGCCACCACCTTGACAAGGCAGCATCTGAACTTGGGGCTGAACCATGGCTCTCACACCCAGCAAGCTGAAGCTCAGTCCCTGAGTGAGGCTGTACCACTGCTTCTCTGGGGGCTTGAGATGAGTGTTGAGCACTGAGACACTAGAAATGAGGGTTTGACTTTCACCAGTAACTTGTCTGGAAGTTTGCTGCTACACAAAGTGATGGCTCACACTTCCTAAGAGGAAAAAAAAAAAAGAGAAAAAAGGCACATGTATTTTGGTGCTGTTCATAATCTATATTTAATTTTAGGCAGTCTCTGTTTAGTGCTGCATGTTCATTAAGCATCTTTATTTCTTCTTATCCCAAGAACAATTCATTGTGGGTGCACCCAGAGAGACAGAACCTCGCACATGTACACAGCAGTCCTTGCTTTTGCAGGGTAAGCAAATCCTACTGGATTTCCCTTGTTGCAAACAGAGGAAAAACGCAGAAGCTGTTTAAGATGTGAACCTAGTGAGGCCTTCACTAAAAAAATGAAAGCCATGCTGTGGTGGGTGCTTGGAAGTTAGTATGTTCTAATATTTCCATTAGATTTCTCTAATCATTTTGACCTCTCTGCCCTGTCACATATCCAGAACTGGTACATAGCTTCAGGCCGTTTGTGTCCCTAGAGTTTAATTCACAGTGTAGATGATAGTGCAACTGATGGGGATGGGTTTTTTTTTGCTCCTTTAATGATGTGAATCATAACTTGTACGTGGAGCATCTGTTAAATCCTAGAGGCAGTGATGTGGAGAGGGATGCTGCCCAGCCTTCAGCATGTTATGCGTGTGAATTCCCAGTCCCCTGATACCTCCACAGTGGCAGAAGGATAAGCTTAATTCATAGGCTTTGGAATGCTGTTTGCTTGACTTTGCGGGCTTACAGATCAGTGTTAGATGATGAGCCTTCCCTAGTTTTCCACCTCATCGTCCAGCGAGGGGGTCCGTGGAGGCAGCAGCAAAGCAGTTAAGTGCAGGGATCTGTGGGATGGAGCAGCGCCGGGCAGGGTCCGCTCCCACATTGCCTTGTTTACCTTGGCTGCTCATGAGATTCTCCCTACGTTCCTCATGGAAGATTCCATTTTTTTTGCAGAGGGATGAGCTCATTTGTTTTAAGGATCAAAATGAAAGCAGCCGTTCTGCTTGTTAACGCTTTCTGCACTCACCCCCATGTGCACAACGTGCCTGTTATTAGAGGGAAATATATGCGTGGCATCCAGTGCACACGTGCATTTGCATTTCAAATCAGCTGAGTCAACACAATATAATGGTCCTGCCTGTAGGTCCTTGGAGAGCCACAGTAGCTGACAATGTGTGCTTAAAGGGAGGGTCTGCTTTTCTTCTTCTTTATTTATTTATTTTATGGTTTTGTTTTTGAAGCCAGCCTCAATAGCCGCTGGTCCCGTGTCAGAGGCGCTTGCACGCCGCAGCGGCTTGGACCACTGATGTTTCGCAGATGATCAGCCTGTCACGGTGGCTGGGATTCTATTTTCTTTTATAAATAGTGTTCATCTGGACAGAAAGGAGGGGGGGGGGAACAAAAGCAGCAAAAGGCAAAACTGGCAACAGTTCAGAGAAGAGAAGCTGCTGCTGCTGAAGTGTTTCTGCTTATACTGCCACTGATGCAAGCAGCTGTTTCCATCTGCACTGCAGTATTGCAGCCTCTACACAGCCAGAGCTCCCGGGGCTCCTTGCTGGTGGAATTACGGAGGAAGCTGGCCTTGCTCGCCTCTAGCTCCAACCCAAGGGCACGCTGAGGATGGGAGGCTCGCAGTCTCTGCAGCAGGCACAGACAGGTAGCCTGCACCGGGAACCGTCAGAGGCCATGTAAGTGTGCGCTCCCTTTGCTCTCCTCTTTTCTTCCTCCGTCCTGCTGGGCCTGCAACCCTCTCTGCACTTAACCTGTGCGTTAAGGAGCTGACTTTTGTGTCGGAGGCCTTTGTTTAATGCTGACTGCATTCAGCTGGAGATGTAGTTAAGGGTTTACTGCATATTACAGGTTGTATTTAATGATGCTTTCCCAGTACGAAGGCGCCTCGCCTGGGCTGACCGCCTCGGTTCGTTGCTGTTGGACCATAGCTGTGTCCCATATGTTTTGTCTTTTTATGTTTTGGGTGCATAATCAATCAAACACAATGACCATTTCTAGCAAACAAAAACCCAACCCCTTCCCCCCTCCCAAACCCACCACCTCGGTGTTTTCTATTCAAAATGCACAGCATGGAGCTGCGTTTCACTGGGGGGTTCGGAGCTTCTTTCTGCTTTTCTTTATACAGATACTGCTTTTTCAGGTCACATCACCCTTGTCAGCACCCGTCCCTGTCATGGTATTATATCCTCTGATGAATCATAAGCAAGGTGTCCTTAGATCTCTTCTCACTGAAGGCCAACTCTGAAAGATTCACTAGGGGGGAGGGAGGAAAAAACAATCAGTGCTTGTTCAGAACAAGTTACCACTTTCTCAGATGGCTAAATCATATATGGAACGACACAAACATGTAGAAATAGCAGAGTCATTTCCCACTTGTAAATAGGACTTTGTTATTTCTCCCTAACCCTCCACCCTAAACTCCTAAGCTGGCATGCTAGACCATGGACCTTGCCTCTGAATGGATTTTAGAAGAATTGCCTTGTCTCCTATTGTTATTTCAGTTACATAAATCACATTTGTCTGACATGTCTGAACACAGAGTTCGTTTCTGGTCATGTATTTTGGTCAGTTTTAGGTATTTATCCACTGGGAATGGTCTATAAACCAGCCTCTTAAATATTTTGTAATGGAATGTCTGCTTGTTAAGGTAGATCTGATTATAGTTGAGACATCATTTGTATGTTTGAGATAAGTGCTTCAGGTTCATTGGGGAATGATAGAGCAGTAAGTGATAGTTTTGCCTCTCTAATAGGCCTTACAAGTAGGTATATGCTCCCCTTTGTCATATTCCAGTATATCAGGAGATAGCTTTGCTTGATACAGTCTTGTTACATTTGTAAGAGACAGGCCTAACAGCATTTCTGCATCCTTTGTTCCTTTGATGTATAGCTTTCCCAATTAAGATTTTTTTTCTATATAGTACCACCGTACATAGTTCTGACATCCTTCTGTACTGATAAACCTCTATTTTAAGGGTATGATGGAAGAAAATGATGCCTCATTATCTTTCAAGTACTGCAAATTACATTTTCATCTGCACAAATTGGTGTTGATTTTTAACAGTAAGCCAAGGACTGGGTAAGAAGAGCTAGAGCTATAGCAAGGTTCAGTGGCTTTTATCCACAATTTTCTCAGCCTTTTAAGAATGCATTCGGTTGAAAAACATATTGATTGAGGGTTTGTTTTTTTAATATATATACATATACACACACGTGTATATATTTGGGAGGCACATGAGTAAATTACATTGTCAGCTCTTTCAGTGACTCCTTTTATATATAAATATACTCATCTTTTGCAGTTAGTCATTCTCATGGGGTTTCAATATTGTCTTTTAAGGCCTGACATAATTGACAGATACACTTCTAGCACAAGCCTCATTCAGTAACTGTTGATGTCCTTGGGAAGAGTTTGTGGAAGATATTATTAATCTTGTATTAAATAAAGCACTAAAGAGCGTGCTGCTTTCTTCACTCCAACTAAATACTCTAAAATGAGATAAGAATGGAGATGTTTCTTTACCCTTGAGAAAGTATGGGCCTGTTTTCCAAAAACAAGAACATCCTCATAGATGTCATGGTAATCAGTTCTGGTCTGAGGTTCTGACTTTATACCCTCATCGCTGTAACTTTTACCAACACTTCTTTAACGAGGTTACATTTAAGTTACTTTTGCACGGGCAAGTGAATTCTTTAATGGCAGTTGAGAGGCAAAAAAATCAGGCTGTGTCCCAGGCAAGTTGAGTAACTGCCTGTGCAGTTACAGCATCCCTGAAGTCATCGTTTTGGTTGTCAGCAGAGACTGAATGCCCAATGTCCAGAGGAGGCCATGAAGTTGCTGCGAGGGCTGGAGCAGCTCTGCTCTGGAGCCAGGCTGAGAGAGCTGGGCTGGGGCAGCTGGAGAAGAGAAGGCTCCTGAAGGGGACACCTCAGAGCAGCTCCAGGGCCTAAAGGGGCTCCAGGAGACCTGGAGAGGGGCTTTGGACAAGGGATGTAGGGACAGGACAAGGGGAATGGCTTGAACCTGCCAGAGGGGAGATTGAGATGAGCTCTGAGGCAGAAGCTCTTCCCTGTGAGGGTGCTGAGGCGCTGGCACAGGGTGCCCAGAGAAGCTGTGGCTGCCCCATCCCTGGCAGTGTTCAAGGCCAGCTTGGGCACAGGGGCTTGGAGCAACCTGCTCTAGTGGAAGGTGTCCCTGCCCGTGGCAGGGGTTGGAGCTGGATGAGCTTTAAGGTCCCTTCTAACACAAACGGACCTGTGAATCTATGATTCTATGATGATGGAGACAGCTTCTTAACAGAGGAAAAGTGTGTTGGATTTGGCTGCCCCGAGTTCGTGAGGTTAGAGGGGTGTAAATGAGAAATCAGTACTGGGATGTTAACATCAAAAAAAGGTACAGAGATAAACACCCTAAATAGCTGCTCCTTTAGGATTTCCTCCCGAGTGTCCTATGACGGACTTCTTACTTAACACTGGGGAAGGACACAGGAAGAAATTGATGGTAGAATTGATGCTGAAAAGGGTTGTAAGTTAAGATTTTGAAGTGTATGGGTGATTAAATATGCTCTTTTTGCAAGTGTATGCTAAATTCCCAATTTTCATGTAAATTTGTTTCAGCCAGGGTAAAAGTATTCGTAATAAACCCAGTATTGATACAGACAGCCTGGGGTGTTCTGTTGTTCATTGTGGAATGTCAGTGACTCAGTCACTGGCAGTAGACAATTGTCCTTTTATTTAAAGGGTGAAAAAAAGAGTCAATTTTGAATGATGAAAAAAGGGAAAGCCCAAGGGAAGCCCATGACAACAAAAGTTAACTGCAGATAAAAGTGGTGTGGGTTCAGACCTCACCATTGACATTCTGAGCACTGTCATGTGCTTTGCAAATTGCAGCGAGCACCCTGTGGTCGCAGATTGAGCTAAATCAAGGGCATGTTTCAGTCAGATCATAGGAATGGTTGAACTAAAAGCAGATGTCAGTGTGATGGTGTTTAGCCTGTGCAAATTGGTTCTGTGAGTCCACACTTAGATCGAGTGCACTTGTGACCATACCCTCACGTGTGCTCTTTGTGTAATGGCAACATGCCAGTTTTGAGGATGTGAGCACAATTCAGCTTGACAAGTGAGACTTGTACATCAGTGGTTTTCTTATTAGTAATAACATATTTCTATCTCTTGATAACACTTTTAAAGTATTAGAAAGGAGGAAAAGTTGTTAAGTTTGTAGCTTTTGCCCAGTTGTCATCTCCATATAATTTGCTTTCTCCAGTGGGGAGAGTTCCTTTCTCTGAGCATGAACCACACCTTCCTTTTGTGGAGCATTATGGTTGCTGTCCTTGCAGTAACTGGGCAGGGTTTACATTCAGTGCCCGTGCCTTGATCAGCCAAAGGGTTGATGATGTGTCATTTCCTCCCACCAGGAGCACTCCATGCTGTGTCTCTAACATTTTCATCCCTTGCCAATCCAAGAGGAAAACGACTGAAGACTGAGCCAGCTCCCACTGAAGCTGATGGTGAAACGCCCGCTGAGTTCAGTGGGGGCTGGATCAGGCTCCAAGAAAGAAATTGATCATTGGTAGCAGGCCAAGATGGTGGTGCCCTTCTGGGTTGTTTTTCAGTATTTGTTCTGCTCTGTGGCCTTTCCATTTGTTTGTTGGTTGCTGGAAAGACTCAGGAAAATGAAACTGGATTGACTCGGCCTTGTGCATCAGAAATGTGAGCAGCTCTGTGTACATATATGCATGTATATATGAAGTTATATGTGCCTATCTACAGAAACACAGCCCTTGCTTGCTACCACATTGTTCATTTTCCTAAATCCTAAACTTAAGAATCCACTGAATGGTTCTTAAAAATCTGAAAGAAATTAGTCTGGTAAAAATATTTGCACAGTTCTGAATGCTCATACCATAGGAAAATCATCGTAATGGATAGAATAGAATCATAGAATGGTTTGGGTTGGAAGGGACCTTAAAGCCCATCCAGTTCCAACCCCTGCCACAGGCAGGGACACCTTCCACTAGAGCAGGTTGCTCAAAAGCCCCATCCAGTGAGTGGGATATATACATGTTGAAAGTATTGAAAAGAATTTGGGTCTTGTGAAGAGAGGCAGCTTCTGTTACTGAATTAGTATTTAGTTTGAGTTAGTTCCTTGACAGATATTTCTGCCTGTTGTCAGCATTGTATATAAATCTGTTTTCTTCCTCCTGCTATTGACAGCCATCAGTAAGCATCCCCATTAGTAAGTGGAGTATCCTCTGTCTACTAGTTTGTCCACTAAATTGGGTGGATTGCTGGAGGACGTGGGAACTCCCCTCTGACAGGTTCAAGCCATTCCCCTTGTCCTGTCCCTACATCCCATGTCCAAAGCCCCTCTCCAGGTTTCCTGGAGCCCCTTTAGGCACTGGAGCTGCTCTAAGGTGTCCCCTTCAGGAGCCTTCTCTTCTCCAGCTGCCCCAGCCCAGCTCTCTCAGCCTGGCTCCAGAGCAGAGCTGCTCCAGCCCTCGCAGCAGCTCTATGGCCCATCTCTTTTACCTAAGAGAAAACAGACCAGAAGTAACAAGCATTTTCTGTCAAGCTCTCCTGCCTTCTATTCCAGCCTCCCTTATTTGAGTCCTCCCTTATCTGAGTCCAAAGGATCTCACCTCTGAAGTCAATGACAGTACTTCTTTTGATATGAGAGGTGATTACATCAACTGCTCCATCTGCCACTGGAAGTAGGCAGGTCATGTTTAGACTTGAAAACAAAATAAGATCCAGAATCAGTTGCCCTTCTATAAGCAAGGCAAGCCACACATCTGGCAAAACCATGCATGCTATAAAGCTCCCTCTACTCAACGGTGTGCCCTGCATAACAGAGCTGCTACCATCTATTATGTGTTATGACATACAGGCAAATTGGAAAATACAAACTGATGTGGGGTACTTAAAACCTGAATGGAAAGGCATTCTTGCACATGCATTGTGGCTGTCACTTCCAGTCAGAACTGCTTCCCTGTCTGCTTTTGCTTTGGCATGCTTGACCCAGCAGTCCAAGTAACCACTTGTTAAATTGAAATCAAAGGTGCTCTTCACTCCATCGTGTTCCAAGAGGTAATAGTCCGTGTGCTTTTAATGTTTCTCTGACATGATTATAGGACATAGAAAGTGGTTCTGTCTGTTATGAACTCATTTCCTTTGTGTTAAGACCTTACACCTGTAGAGTTTTTGTATTTGCTGGTGTCTTAGATACCATTTCCTTATCCATCTCTGCTGCTCTGAGTGGATTGATGTAATAAGCTTCGTATTTAGTCCAGGTAAGCAGGCTTTTCAGTGGCAAAAGGCAGAGTTTTAATTATAGCCACAATTTCAATGCAGTTTGCATTTTCTATGAGAAGGTGGGCGTGTTTGCTGTAAAAAACAAAGAAATGTATTTTTTACTATGGAAAAAAGGTGTAATTTCCCTTCTGATCCTTAAATGTACAGAAGTAACCACCTGGATTTAGTAGCAGACACTGGGTATCATGTTTTGTACTCCATTAGCACCAGAAAGTCAGCTTAATGGGGAAAAAATTGCATTAGTTTCCTTTTCCCAACAGAGTCTGAGTTTCTTTTAGGGCACATTTTGGCCTGAGAGACTTCATTGATGGTGATACCAAACAAGATAGTAAGATCCTCCGTAGCTGTAGAAACCAAAGCGGAGTTTGCAACGTAGACTGTCTAAACACGTAGCATGTGAACTGAATATTGGTTTAAACAACTGTAGATACCTCTGAGACAGAACTTGGGGTGATTGTAGAGCTCTTTAGTTTTATTTATGCTGCAGCTCCTCTCCCTCTGCTACAAGGACTGACCAAGGAGATGAATGGGTGCTTGGGAAGCTTCTTGCTTTCCAAAGGAAGAACTGGTGCTGTTGGCTCTGTTGGGATGAAGAGTAAACTTTGGGAAAATCTGGGGCTTTCCATTTCAAGTTTATTTGCTTTTGATTAAACAGAATCCATAGAATTATCTTCAAATTTACAAGATAGGATGTTCCTAAACAACAGAAGCCTGTTCCTGGAGCTAAATATAGACTAGATTGCATCTGGAACCTAGTAGTCATTAGAATCACAGAACCTCCTGCTTTTGAGTTTTGGTTTCCTTCAGCATAGAAACCTGCATTTCTTGGTCTTGTTAATGACAGTTCATTGCTCTCGTTAGAAATGAGTCCAGTGTTGTGCTGGGAAAAGGGTTTGGCTGCTAAACGAAGGGGGGAGGATGAGCAAGGAATTTGAATCCCTTTGTTTAACTTCCCAAGTGCATGACTGTCCCCTTCCAACGCAGGGAAGGGAAGGGAAGGCTTAGCTCATGGTTCCTCACCTAGCGGAACGGAGGGCAGTACAGCTGGGTGCCAGCTGGTGAGGTGCCACTGCACAGCAGGGATTGCTTTGTCCAACACGCTCTTGTGCTGAGTCGGCACTTCCCGGGGCTGGGCGTTCACACAGCACCTACCCAAGGGGGTGCTTTGGTTGTGCTGGGAGCTGAAGCAGCACCGAGTGTGCCCGTTGGAGAGGGGAAGCTGCAGCTCTGCCGAAGTCAAGGAGAAACATCCCAGAGCTTCAGCAGAAGGATTGTCCCCACCCCTCAGTCAGCAGATGAAATTATCATAGCCCCATAGGAGGCTTATATAAGTTGTTGTTGTTAAGAGACTGAGATTTGTTTTGTCCTTTGCTCCTGTTGCTTCCTGGCTGTGCTTCTATCCATGCAGCTGCTCTGCGTGTTGAAGGGTTAGTGAGGGTCTGTGAGAAGCTCCGCACAGCTTCATAAGGCTGTGCAGGGTAAAATAGGCAGAATGTGGAGCTGGTTGGAAGCAGAGGGACTCTTCTCCCCTCTTCCCCTTTTAGCAAAGGGACTCCCTGCCTCCCTTCTTCGTCATCCTCCATGTACCCCCTACCTCTTTACTGAAAGGAAGGACCACAAGCATTACAAGAACACGTTCCGATTGCCACATCTCACTATTCTACAAATCTCCGTGCCTCTCAAGATAAGCTGGTCCCTCGGGGATTACAGGTGTCATATATTCATCTCTGCACTTCACAGCTGCCGTTGTGTCCCCGGGTCATGCTTTTGAGCAGTGTGGCAGGGCAGAGATGTGGCTCTGGAAAGCCTTGTTGCATTTAAAAGGTAATTCTAATAAACAAAGCAATTTCAAACCTATGGCTCTGGCTTCCAATGAATTATTGATTGCTTTCCCTTGAAGCCATTGCATGACGTTGTAGAGCAGTGAGCACAGGCCCCTGGATGCTTTCTGAGGAGACAGTTAACAGGATGTTGTTTTGCTGGATTAAAACTTCAGAGCTTGGTAGTAATGGCAAAGGAAAGACATTTGCCATGGGTATGAAATACTATACATCAACTACTGTTTCAAATCCCAGTCCCTAACCTACAAAGATGAACAGAGTGTGGCACTGATTGGGATTATTACATATTAACTGTTTATAACTATATTTATCATAAAAATAAATCATGGAATGGTTTGTGTTGGAAGGAACCTTAAAGCTCATCCAGCTCCAACCCCTGTCACAGGCAGGGACACCTTCCACTAGAGCAGGTTGCTCCAAGCCCCTGTGTCCAACCTGCCCTTGAACACTGCCAGGGATGGGGCAGCCACAGCTTCTCTGGGCACCCTGCTCCAGTTTGTGGTATCTTCTACCATAGATATTGGGGTATCCTGCATCCTTACTATTCCTTCTCATCTCTTCAGAGATTTTGTGTGTTCAGATAGTCAGCAGGCTCTGGTGATTTAGGGACACATTAATATATTTGCTATTGTGGTGTCTGAAGATGAGTGCCTTTAATTAAGTGGTGTTTTCCTGTCGGTCCTCTGAGAACAAAGCATCTGCCTGAAAAGAGCATAAGGGATTAAAAAGATCTTCAGTTCTGAGCCCTGTTTCTGTAACATAGATGTTGTCATTACGGAGGCTGAAGCCAGTAAAAGGCAAGAGCAGGCAGGCCAGAAAGGATGGGAGTTCGTTTCATTATTCATTTATATCAGTAGTGTTGAAAAACATACCCAGGAAAAGCAATAGAGAAGAAAAATTGAACATGATTTAAAGCAATATGGTGAACTTCTTGCAAATCAGTTAAGAAAATGATTTAAGTAGTTTGAAGTGCTGCTGTAAGTATGGCATGTTGTATCCCGCAGTCTCTTTTCCCATCAGATGTGGTTTCCCACAGCTCAAGACATTTCTTTCTGGTTTCTGTGTGAAAGCAGGAAATGGCTTTTGTTGGGGGAGTGTGAAGTTGGCTTCTGCACAAAATGCTTTCAAAATTGCTGAATAAACAAGCAGAAAAAGCAGGAAAAAATAATTCCTTCTTCCCATATCAGTTATGGTAGGAAGATTACTTAGAATACAATAGGCTGCAGCCCCAAAATCAACGTTATTTTTAAGATGCTCAGGCTGTTCTAATTCTTCTCCACTTGCAGTTCTAATCCTGTTCTCTAAATATAACCATCTTGTGAGGAAAACTCAGCCTTTTTAGAGGAAGTGATTAATGTTTCAGGGATTCACAAGTTCCCGTTTGCAATCTTTTCTGGAAGACACATTTCTAAACAGATCTGTGCAGTCTGGATAACACGCGAGGTGGTATTTTCCATTGCTCAAGTCCCACGTTATGATGTGGAAAGGGAAGCCAGAGTGTTTTATGTCTGTTCTCTCACCTGTGTAAAGGAAGGAAATCCAGATTCTTGTATCTCAGCTCAGACACAAAGCTGTCCAACAGGCTTGACACTGGAGGTTGAATGTTACTGAAGAGCAGTGAACATCAGCAGCATTATTTGACTGAGCCATATTCACTCAGTCACAGCAAATTTACACTTGTATAAATCATCAGCCATTCAGATGGACTGTCTGAGATGTGCTGGGGCAGCAGAGGATGTTGCACCCTTGGGCTCATATCATGGAGGAGAAGCAGAAAGCTGCACAAAACGGGTGAACAGCTCTGGATCCTTCTGCACGTGATGCAGAATGATCTTCCTCCCTTGTGTTCTTAAATTAAAGGTTGTGCCTGTCATGACACATCACTTGTGGACTGGGAAGTGTCACCTTCAATGTAGTAGTGATTATTTTCCTGGGGAACCATGTTTTCCATAGGTCTTGTAGGAATATTTATGCTGAAATAATATTAAAATCCTTCTCTGGAGAGGAGTGCCTGCCCTGCTTTCTGCACACATCAATGTCAATGTGAGTTCTTCTGTAATTGCATTGCACTAAAGTAGCTCTTTGTTGTTCCGGTGAAATGGGATTTATTTGATAAAAGCTTTACTCTTAAGTGAGGACTGCAAAAGATGCTTCTCTGCTGTGTTGTAGCTCAGGTCATAAAATGAACATGTGACATTTATCCTGCTCTTATCTTGGGCAGAAATACCTCTGATGAGGAACAAACTGTGGGTGAATTCATGGAATATTGCCTTTGGTGCAGAAACCCATGAATACAAAACAATTCCCATTTAAACCTCCCAACTTTGATTGGATGTGTTCTTAAATCTGTTTTTCTGTCCTACAGTATCTTATTTATTAGAGGTTTAATGCATCAGAAAGATAACAGGGTAAAGAATGAAGGTACCTAGGAAATTAACTTCATCCCAGTTCAGGGGTTTAGTCTACAGAACGGTTTTAAATTGCTGTGGTTAAAGAAGCTACAGTTGTATCCATTTTTAAATTGAGCCATCTCCGTTTTTAAAGTGAGAGAGATCTATAGGCTGACAATGGTGCATGCTCTAAAGTAAGACTAAAATTATTCTCCATCATTTTTGTTTAAACGGAAACAATCCTGTGACGAAATTATGGCTTTGTTTTGATGATCAGACTTTGCAAGTCAGAAACCTATAATATGTGGCACCTGCAGTGCAGGTGAGTAGCACAAGGTGTAACTGCCTTTTCTGGCACACATAGGATGCATATTCTGTACATATGCTGTACATACCATACAGCTGGCAAAAGGATTCCCCCTTAAGTTGATGGACTTGCTTAGTACAGACTCAGTACTACAAAGCTGTGAATTCCCACTGACTTCTGGTGTAGCGTGGGGCATTTTGCAATTCACTGGGACAGACCTCACAGACCAATACACTGATTACACTCTGGTAGCCACTCTGTGGCTATCTTGGGGCTACCAAACATGATTTAATTCTATTTGCGAGGCTGGATTCTCGTCCCGTGCACACAAATCAGTAGTGATGTTCCGGTGGGACAACTGGATTAGGATGTGAGCTGAAGACAGGGTTGGTGATCTGCTTCCCTCTCAGCATCCTCTTCCCGTGGCCTCTGCTGTGGTTTGCCTCCTCACAGCGTAGGGGTTTTGTGAATTTATTTAATTACAGGATAGATGATCTTGTCACTGAACACCCATACAACAGTGCGAGAGGAGTCCATTAATAGTTAATGGTCAGAAATGTGTCCCTAAAGAAACTGTCTTGTAAATGGAGGCTGATGACATGTAAGTGACATGTTTGTACCTCCCCTGGCTCCTGACTCAATGTAAGCATCAGATCCAGCACTGAGAACACTCCCCATGGGAGGAAAGGCACAAGGCAGATGTCTTTCAGTGGTCCTTGAAAAGTCATCACCCTGGAGCTTTGGTAGGCTGGGCTGAGGTTCCTGCCTTTGCTCTTCTCTGGGCAAGACATTTTTAGAGCTATCTGCAGAGCTGAATTCTGTGGAGAAGTTCTATCATTTCATACATCACATATAAAAGAGTGTATTTTATTAGAGATGGGCACTACTGTTTGTGAGGTTTATGCCTATCGCCGTTTGGGTTGATTTTTAGTACCATCAGTTTAGCAGATGCTTGGATGTCGGATGTGATAGACTAATTCAGACACCAAATATTTAATACGAGAATAACCAAATGAATCTACCATTGCTCCTCTGTTTTCTGTATGTTACTGTACAAATTTAATAGTGAGGTTTTAAACCTGTAAAATTGAATATAAACCATCTGTAGAGATGTTTTATATTCAAACTGTGTAGGTGAACAATGACATAAGTAACAATCATGTTAAAAGAAGCTAATTACTGTGGGATGTCATGTTAGGTGGAAGTCACTGAGTAGGCAAATACTGTACAAAGACAATAGCATACAAAGCAGACACGTCTTTGAACTGATCCTAGCCTAGTGCTGGGATGAAAATATGACCTTTGCTTGTAGCTGTAGAATATTACTGGTCCTTGTGAGTAGGCCCTTGGGTCAGCTAATGGCTGCTGCTCTGAATGGGTAACGTGATCTCCAGGAAAGGAATTACCATTCAGGCTCTCTTGGTGATTATGATCCAGAGCTGTATTTGTAAGAGTCTGAAGAAAAAAAGAGAGGAAAGCTTGTATGTATCTCTGTGAGAGTTGTGTAACTGCAACGTGAGTGATCCCACAAGATGAGTTATGAGGTTGTCTGTTATTTTATGTAAACAGGAGAAAACCCTCAAATGTAATGTGCACTGAGCAGTATTTTCCCCCCTCTGGACTCTGCAGACATAGAATCATAGAGTAGTTAGGGTTGGAAAGCACTTTAAGATCATCCACAGCAAGAAGCCATTTGTGCCATTAAGAGTTCCCTGTCTGTGTGGATAAGGCAGACTTGAGACAGACGTAGATGTCAACAGACCAAGGCCATGTATGTTCAGCACTTCAGTGGCAGAGCTGAGAGTAGGATTAACCTGGTGAAATGTATTGCTGAAACATCCTGCTTAAGTGTTCTCTTCATTGTTGCTGTTGTTTGGTTTGGGTTTTTATAAGAACTATATGGAAAAATCAGTTTAACCATTGAAAATGGCACTAGGACACCTGAAAAGGTTATATTGGATGTTTACAGTGAAAGAGCTTAGACTGAAATTGATGTGCCTTTCCGAGTGCTTTGCCTCTCTGGCTTTAGAAACTGTAAAGTCACTGAATGTCTATTCAAATCTGTCAGCCAGTGTGGCTCTTCCCAGGGCAGTTTAAGTGCCTGCTTAAGTAACATGCAAACCAAATTGACCTCAGAAGTAATGGAAGGATGTCCTGCATCCTTGGTTCTGATTTCATCAGTAAACCAGGCCTGAATTATTCATGCAGGTTTTATGAGAGTCGGCTCAGAAAATGATCGATGGAGGTGAGACTACAGAACTCCTCCTTTTTATTTCCAGCTCATCTCCCAATGGGATTTACAAGAATGAAAATCAAAATTCATCTTCAGTACTAAATTGAACATTTTAAGACGTTAGGTGTTTTTACCCCTGATTTAGATTCATCTCACGGTGTATGGTAACTTGTTCAGTACATACTCATATGAAATTTATACCTTACCTTTGTGATACAACAGCTACAGATGCTTTGGAGGTCCAGGTGTGATGGAATCTGTGCGTTACCTTTAGATGTTTCCATAGGTAGTGCTTATGTACCAACACAGCAGTTTGCTCATTTGGGTCCTTCCAAAGCATGGCTCTGAACTCCGTATTTGCCTCAGAGCCTTGCTTGTACCTCTGGTGCACTGAAATCTCACTATGGGAACTGAGCACCGTGTGATGTCCTCCTGGTAGCAGATGCCTCAAGTGCTCTTTTTTGTCATCTGATTCTTAAGGCCCAGGGAAAAGCATCTGCAGATAACTCAAGTGTGGTTTTATGTGGCCATGACGATGGTGAGAGGTGATGGATGTGTTTTGGCAGCTGTTTCCCCCTTGAACTGAAGATGGGATGGAAAAAAAGACAAAATATCCATTTAGTGGATATTTTGTGGCAGAGGGCCATGAAGATGCTCCAGGAGCTGGAGCAGCTCTGCTCTGGAGCCAGGCTGAGAGAGCTGGGCTGGGGCAGCTGGAGAAGAGAAGGCTCCTGAAGGGGACACCTTAGAGCAGCTCCAGTGCCTAAAGGGGCTCCAGGAAACCTGGAGAGGGGCTTTGGACACGGGATGGAGGGACAGGACAAGGGGAATGGCTTGAACCTGCCAGAGGGGAGATTGAGATGAGCTCTGAGGCAGAAGCTCTTCCCTGTGAGGGTGCTGAGGCGCTGGCACAGGGTGCCCAGAGAAGCTGTGGCTGCCCCATCCCTGGCAGTGTTCAAGGGCAGGTCGGACACAGGGGCTTGGAGCAACCTGCTCTAGTGGAAGGTGTCCCTGCCTGTGGTAGACAGAGGCTGTTCACCTCAGCTCTGACGGAGCAAATTCCCCTTAAGCTGGTCTTTATGTTGTTACTCATGATTCCATAACCCCAGCTGATGGAGAGCTGCTCTCTTGACTCCATTGTCCATTCCCCACTCCCAACAGAGGCAGCTCTTCTCCATAATGCACCTCCTGGCTCTGAAAATTCATGATATCACACATCCATTCCTCTCCAGACTATCCCTATTGTACACCAACAGGTCAGTGCTCCATAAAGTAGCTATGCATGGTCTGGGTTTTTTTCTGAAGCTATATGCTAAATAAAAACTCTATATACATTTGGCTCTAAGTGAAATAACGCCACAAAATCCTGTGGAGCTCCCTTGGCACATACCACTTGCAGATTTGTTCCCTTGTGCCCTCCATAGGAAGTGTTGCTGCTGAACTCAGCCCTTGTTTCAAAGCCCTGTTTTTACATTAATTTTACATCTCAGACCTCCCTTTCACTCCTGTGCAATAACTTGCACTGGTTATGCTGCCGTCGTGTGAATACCAGAAGAACCTGAGACGGGTGGCAGGGTTCCTGATGTGGCTGAAGGCCACAGCTCTGTTCCAAGCGACCTCTTAATGAATCAGGTTTCCAAGGGACAATTGGGATGACCTCACTTCAGTGGCTGAAGAGGGCAAACAGCGAGGATGTGGACCGAAGAAACTCCACTCTTGCTCACCGAGTGCTTTCCAGCTACAGCGACAAAAGGGTCATTTTTCACTCTGAAATCAGGGAGGACATAAAATTATAAGCATCTGGGGCTTACAAAAAAGGGTAATGAGACTTATGAGGCTGTATTTCTGCAAGGCCAGAGGTGAAGAAGAGAAGTCAACCCTAGTGACTTCCTTCTCTGTTTCCTTCGGAGATTTACTGAACAGGCTGGGCAAGACCTCAAATTTTCCAGCTGAGAGTGGGAGTGCTCCTGCTCCAGAAGCTGATGCGGTGGTGCCAGATTTGTCTTGGTCTAGTATCAATCTTGCATTTCTCAGTTCTCCCCTGCCTCTCGACCCCATCTGTGTGTGTTACATTTACTGTTTACTGGCTATCTTTTGAGAAGGGAGGTGAAAGAGATGTACTGAAAGAATATTTCTGGTCGTTCTGTACTCTATTGCTACCAATTAATCGTTTTGTAGCTTCTACAATCTATACCTTTTGTGCCAGTTTAGGAAAGACAAAAGATACAGATCATAGAATCCCAGGTTGGAAGGGACCTCAGTGATGATCTGGTCCAACCTTTCTAAGCAAAACATGACCTAGACTAGATGTCCCAGCATCCTGTCCATCCAGTACTTAAAAGTATCCAACACTGGGGAATCCACCACTTCCCTGGGGGGATTATTCTCATTGTTTTCATTGTGAGAAATTTTCCTCTTGTGTCAAGTCGGAATCTCTCCAGGAGTAACTTGTGCCCATCACCCCTCATCTTTTCTATGTGACTCCTTGTAAAAAGGGAGTCTCCATCTTCTTTGTAGCCACCCTTTACATACTGGAACGTGATGATAAGGTCTCCTTGAGCCACCTTTTCTCTAGACTGAACAAACCCAGCTCTCTCAGCCTTTCCACATATGGCTTCCCAGTCCTTTGATCCTCTTTGTGGCCCTTCTCTGGACTCTTTCCAGCCTTTCCACATCTTTTTTGTACAGTGGGGACCAAACCTGAACACAATATTCCAGCTGTGGCCTGGCAAGTGCTGAGTAAAGCGGGATAATGACATCTTTATCTCTGCTGGTGATGCCCTTGTTGATGTAACCCAGCATCCTGTTGGGTTTCTTTGCCACAGCTGCACACTGTTCACTCACACTGATCTTGTGTCCTCCTGGACTCCTAGGTCCCTTTGCACAGATCTGCTCCCCACCCAGGCAGATCCAGGCCTGTGGTGCACTCCTGCATTGTGTTTACCCAGGTGCAAGACCTTGCACTTGTTCCTGTTGAACTTCATAAGGTTCTTGTTAGCCCACTCCTCCAGCCTTTCCAGGTCATCCTGCAGGGTGGCTCTTCCTTCTGAAGTACACACTTCCCCACCCAGCTTGGTATCATTCGCAAATCAGGATGCGTTCGATCCCATCATCTAGATCTCCTATGAAGGCATTGAGCACCTCTGGGCCCTGGTGAGGGATGGAAAGCTATGCCATCTTATGATGGCAAGCTCCTGCTAATTCCCAAACTGCCTGAACAGATGCACAAATGTATGTTCCTTCCTGTAGCTTTTACTCCATCACTGCCCCACAAAGTGGTCCTACAGACTGACACTCTGCACTTGAGTCCCCATCTCCACAGTGTTATGAGCTGGGGCCATCAGATGAGTTCTGTATCTGTAAAACCCATGTGTCCCATCTCAAGGGTGCTTCACCCTTGGCTGGAGCTTCAGAATAATACTGTAGATGATACAAGGGCTCTTACTTTCGTGAGACCCCTTCTATCATCTGCCAGCAGCTGGGTCCATGGTGGTTGCTCCTTGTGCAGCTTTGAATTGGAGCCAATTCTCACAGTGTATCTCAAGCTGGCAATCTGTTTTACCCCACAAACTTTACAGCATTATTTTTTGTTCTGTGTATTCCCTGCATTTCTCAGGGAAAAGACATTATGAATAGAGCTGGCTCAAATGTGTAATTTCCTTTTTACAGGAAATCCTGTTGTTCTGGGAAAAACCTTTCTTGCAGTTTGAAAGTAATCTTGGAAGTAGGCTTTAAAAAATGTCCTACGCAAGAGAGACCATCAGTATTTTCACTAAGAAAACCTGAACACAGGATCTGATTTTTCCAGGATATATGCAACATACATCTTGGAGCATAGTCCTGGTATGTGCTTCCAGGCTTTATACTCCCTCCCAGATCCCAGGCTATGAAAGCATTTGTCTGGTATTGAGCTTCCCTTGATGTTTCTTTGTTAAACACCATATTTTGCTAATACAATTGCTTCTCCTTACAAACTCAGCAGCATTTGGGTTATGGTTAAGATAGGCCTTATTTGATTGTAGTGCTTGCTGAAAATCAGGAGTATTTCATCAGAATCTTTTGGGAATGATTAAATATTACCAAAAATAAGCCTTGTGCTGAAGCTCAGGCACCACAACTGTCTGTGCATGGACTCGGGAGGTTCTCCAGAGGCGAAGCTCATACAGTGAACAAAATAGAACAGACATTTCTCTTTACTTCAAATGCTTATGCTCACTTTAACCAAGAAAGAGACCAAGTAAAGGTAGCTTGTTGAACAGGGAGATAAACATGTGCAGAGTCTTTCCATCGTCTGAATAAAGGAGAACTGCTCTATGAAGACAGTTTGACAAAGCAGTTACAAATAGGAATAGGACATGAAAATAGAGTTTTTTCCCCTTTCCCTTATATTTCATATATTTGGATATTTACTGTATGTTACCTGTGCTATACAGACAGGTTGGAACAAAGGAGTCTAAACATTATTGTTTCAGTATTACAGAGCAACACTTTAAGTTCGAAATGAAACGAGTAAAACATTAGCTAAGTGTAGCACAATGAAGCCATATATGAAAGCCTGAGAGATATGAATTACCTTTTGTTGGTTTAGATGATAACTTTCTAGGTTTATTTTTATGACACAAGAAACATTTCTCTACTGGGAAAATATCACACGACCCCATTTCTCTTTGATTCTCCAACTTAAAGGTTTCCTGAACCAGCTCTGGAAGGCGGAGGAAGCATTATTTTGTTGAATACCTGCTGTGCAGCTTTATTTACAGAAGCTCTTTGTTTGCAGCTGTTCTTAACTTAAATATATTGAGCTTCAAACAGGGCGCATCTTTGAAAGGATATAATTTAAAATGCTGCAGGCTAACGCTTCCAATTTGACTGTTCTGTGGCCTGCTGAATGTTACGGTTGAAGCAATGACACAAAGAAGGTATTTAGAGGAGCAGCAGCAAAAGATGTAATCGAAAGCCAGACGTGTTATTTTTGAACAGGTCCCCAGGCAGTGACATAGAATCATAGAATCCCAGCCTGGTTTGTGTTGGAAGGGATCTTAAAGCTCATCCAGTTCCAACCCCCTGCCATGGGCAGAGACACCTTCCACTAGAGCAGGTTGCTCCAAGCCCCTGTGTCCAACCTGCCCTTGAACACTGCCAGGGATGGGGCAGCCACAGCTTCTCTGGGCACCCTGTGCCAGCACCTCACCACTCTTGGAGCGAAGAATTTCTTCCTTATATCCAACCTGAATCTCCCCTGTTTAAGTTTGACCCCCTCACCCCTTGTCCTATCACTACAGCCCCTGATGAAGGTCCCTCCCCAGCATCCTTGTTGCCCCCTTCAGACCCTGGAAGCTGCTCTGAGGTCTCCACGCAGCTTCTCTTCTCCAGGCTGAACAGCCCCAACTTTCTCAGCCTGTCTTCATAAGGGAGGTGCTTCAACATAAGTTTGCTGACAAAAAAAAAAGCTCCAAAAATCCCCAAGTAAAGCAAACATCCAAAGCTATTAGCTGGTAGGAATCCTTTTGCTTTGCACAGGAGTAGAGGTGATGAGACAGGGCTTAGTGCTGGGCAGTGGTGCGTTCCCTGATGGTGTGCAAGGAGGTGGGAGGTCTCATTAGGATTCTGCAGAGGCAGTGAGGACAATCAGGTTCACTGTGCTCCTCAAGCTTTAAGGGGTGACACCAGGGTCTTTTCTCCCCAGCTCGCCACAGGCTTCATGCTGAGGTAGATTTAGGCAAACGTAATCGAATGCAAATCCTTTACTTGTGCTTCTGCTGCTTAAAATAACCACAAGCTTCAGGAAACCAAACAGAATCTGTCAGCTCAGAGTTATCTTTTACCTTGAATAAAATGAGAGGAGTCCTTGATTCAGGATGGCTCATACAGTGCTGCTGCGGGATGAAGTGGCTTTTCATTTCATGGCAAATTTTGACCCCATTGCACAGAATTGATGGAACCAGGCAAATCAGTTCTGTCCTTTGGGAAAATGTGATATTCAGTTCACTCTGTTACACACCTGTAGTAAAATTCTGCATCTAACCAACAGGCTGATGGAATGTATATTCAATGTATGTTCTGTTCATATGAATATGACACCATTGTTACTGCATTCCTTGCTCCCAAAAATAGGCTTCAAGAAGAAAGGTTTAAAAGCTAAAGTTTGGTCTCGGTTTTGTTTAAGAATAAATAAGTTTGATAGTTTTCTTCCCTGTGAGGGTGCTGAGGCGCTGGCACAGGGTGCCCAGAGAAGCTGTGGCTGCCCCATCCCTGGCAGTGTTCAAGGGCAGGTTGGACACAGGGGCTTGGAGCAACCTGCTCTAGTGGAAGGTGTCCCTGCCCGTGGCAGGGATTGGAACTGGATGAGTTTTAACGTCCCTTCCAACCCAAACCAGTCTGGGATTCTATAGTTTTCAGGTCTAGAAGAACATTTCCTAAGGCTGTATTCCTGTAAGAGTAAATGCTGTGTCCTTGTATAATTCAGGTCTTCACTTTATGTTTAGGTTACCCATCATTTTGTACAGTTGCTGCCTCTCAACCTTGCATTTCATTTGAATGCTTCCGTTTTGTGTGCTGCTGCTTCCTTGCTGGGTTGGCACCAACCCATCATGGTCCCTGTGGGGTTTGTGTCGCTGTGAGTACACGGTGCTACAAAAGGATTAGTGGTAATACCAGGACTTTACAGGTTGCCTCACCTTGTGTAACAAAGCCAGACACTCACTGTCTGAAAAGGGGTTTGGTAGAATTCTGCTAAAAATAGAATGCAGTATTTCCATGGGGAAGAATGCACAAGGATTTGCTGTACCTCAGGTATCTCCATGTTTGCTTTCTTACCTGTAGGAGCACGCACAGTAATCTGATGCTATTTTGGATGGGGTTTTTGATGAAGCTGTGAAATTCTCTTGGGAAGATCCTTCTTTTTGTGCCAAGGGAAGTTGTAGAGACTAACACAGGGCAGTCAGTGTTGTCTGTGTGGTTGAGCCACCTTCACGCTGGATATCAGGCTTTGCAGGACAGGTTTATTTCCAAGTGTGTGTTCCCTTTTGTAACACAAAGATGCCTAAAGTGACATAAATACTGGTATACGAGGAAGACTATGGCCATGGTACTCTGCTCTAGAAGCCATTCTGCAATGTAAAATCTCCTTTGGGAAACGCAGAGCTAGCCTGGCAGCGGAGGTCTATGCCACCAGCTCTGAAAGCCCTGCATTTCCAAGCGTGACCCACAAAGATTCATCTTCACCCTGCTCACGAGTCTCTCATTTGATTTTCCCCAGGAGCTCTGACTCCGAAGAAGCATTTGAGACCCCGGAGTCCACTACACCGGTAAAGGCACCACCGTCACCTCCACAGCCACCCCCTGAAGCAGTGGCGGCGGCAGCAGTTGTAGCTGACATAGCAGAACAAGAGATCAAACCTCAGCTGCCCTTGGAAGACACAGGTAAAGAGCATGTAGTATATGGGACAGGTTACTGAATTGGTTGAAGCTGAGGGAGGTGTTTGTGTAAGCCCCAGGAAAGGAATTGATGCTGATAAAATACCTTCTGGGAGATATTTTAGTGCATGCTGGGCATTATTCATGGTCTGAGGAACAACCCTATCACCTCCTGGAATAAAGAATCTCTTCATCTGACAAATATTGAAGAAGAGAGGTGCTTTGTAAAAAAAAACCACCCAATTTCTTCCTTTTCAATCAAACTTCAGTCCACAGGATCTTTACAGAGTCAGATGAGTAGGAAAACGGGGTATGAGCTACAGATGGAGGTACCTGGGTGAGCACTGTTAACTAGATCACTTAACAATGTTGTTTTCAAATCTGTTGTCACCTCAAGCAGAAGATGAACAAAAAGCCCATCAGAATAATAGAAATATTGATATTAGCTTTACAGGAGGAACTGGGGAGTATGTGAGAATATATGTACAATATACATACATAAATTGGTACACACTGTGAAAATAATGCTTTCATAAGTGAATATCATGTTTAAAAAACCAAAGAAATCCTATCCACCAAATTGAGTAATGGAATATGAGGGAGTAGAAAGCACTCCTTTAGCCCAAAATAGCTTTGTTTGGGCTGTCAGATGACAGCTCAGCAGTTTGACATTGAGTTCCTCGTTATGCTGTCTTCTTTCCTATCTGAAAGTCAAGTCATCTTGATCACCTGGCTAAATCATATAAAGGTAATTTTCTTCCCAGCAGACAGGAGCTCACTTGTATTTCATCTGGGAAGATGTACAGCACTGCCAGGTAGCGTTTTAATGCTTCCATTTATACTCCAGAAGTGGTTCGTGCTTAGCAGAGGGCAAAGCGATGTCCAGGGCTGGTGTGTGTATTATAAAGGTTGTCCAACTTTGATTGAAACCTTCAGGGCAAAGAAGTGTTGCAAGTGTCTCGAGCCACCTAAAGCATTTCTGGGAACTATGCGTTAAGGAATGCTCTTTAAAAGCATGATTTATGAGATAAGTTTACAAGAAGCTGGAAAGATCTTCGGCACGCTGACTTCACAAAATAGAAATTAAATACTGAGACATCCTGACACTTCTTCCTTCAGCTGCTACAGTTTCCTCTTCATTATAACAAACATTTCCCATTCTCTATCTTCTTCTTCTTTTTCCAATCTTTTGCAATCTAATGATTACAAAATAAGCACTATGAGAACAAAAGAGCACATATGCTAAACAGGACTGGAGTGTGGTTTTAATTACTGCAATAAATTATCCTCAAACCCTTGATTACACATGTGCTTCCCTGGCACACATGCTTTTTGTCTCCCTCCATCCCACATCTC
The DNA here is from genome assembly GCF_000696875.1 of Nestor notabilis. Classification (NCBI taxonomy): domain Eukaryota; kingdom Metazoa; phylum Chordata; class Aves; order Psittaciformes; family Psittacidae; genus Nestor; species Nestor notabilis. The sequence continues at coordinate 89,430 of NW_009913459.1, read as the reverse complement.
CCCCTCCTTTCTTTCACATATTTCTGGACAAAGGTAGGGAACTGAATGTATCTATCCTTAGCTGGTGTGAACTATACTGAACAGTGGCAGAGATGAAAACATTCCCCTTGCAAATAAGATTTGTCCATGGGAGGCCAGCTGCCACAAACCAACAGAGCTAAACTCAGCAGTGCAAAATGCAGTTGTACAAGAGGGTGGTTTGAAGGAAAGAAGGCAAGTAATATAGGTTTCAATAAATGAAGGTGTAAAGAATATGAGCAACCAGAGAGCCCGGCGTGCACAGGGAGAGGCAGGGATGTCCAGCTGGGTTTCTGGTTCACCAGCTACATGGCTTTGTCTTCTATGTGAGGCTGGTGACAGAGCATGTGTTTGGGTGGAAGGAGGAACCGTAGGAAGTTTTTAAAGGGTTGTTTCATCTATATCTGATAATAATTACTCGTGCAGAAGAGTTGTGCTGCGTGATATCATTAACACAGCAGCTGGACCCCACTGCTGGAAAACCAAGAGGAGAGTTCTTAATTAGGTTGACTTCAACAATAGCTTGGTAAATATGATGAAAGGGAAATACAGCTATACCCTTCCTGGGGTTGTGCCAGCTCCTGGTGGGGTAAAACCTGCTGCATGGCTCCAGGCCAGCAGCAGCAGAGCAGGAGAGGGGACTTCGGTGAGCCTGGAGGGGAAGAGGAGTAACAGAGAATGTGTGGAAGCTGCCTCTGAACCCCATAAAGTGTTACTAGTGCTTTCCATTCCTCCATAAATTGTTTGTTGTGGGGAGCGTGGGCTATATTCTTGAGACAAATGACTTTGAGGATACTTTATTTTTTTTAATTATTGTTAATATTTTGGAGATATTTTAAACCATCATCGCCTATCTCGTCAGTTTCTCATAGCAGTCGTCTTTGTCCCTCATTCCAGCCAGCTGAGCACCAGAAAGTGCTCCAAGACTTCCCTCCCAAATATTCCCTGTTTCTGGCCAGGAATTCCTGCCTAGGCAGGGGCATTTCTTCTGCTTCTCTCCCCTTCCCCTCTCCCCACCCCCAAATAATGAATTCAGATTGTATACACAGGGGAGATGTGAGAGCTGAAGTCCCCTCTATGCATTACTGCCTGCCAGTCAGGATGTGGGGGACTATATTAAAGTCCTTCTTGTGCCAGGGAAAATGAGGTCAGGCTTTCCAATAGAGGGAGATGATGATCCAGACATAAACAAACCGAATTTTTGGTATGGAAAACATTCTTCAGCGTTTATCCTCTTGAAGCCTGACAGAGAAGAATTTAAAATAACCTGTATATGAGAGTTTTCTCTCAGAATAAATGACAAAAGTGTTCTTAAAGTTTTTTACAAAGCGCTGCTACATGATTTCATAAATTCAGAGGCTTCTCTTGACAGGCTGAGAGAGCTGGGCTGGGGCAGCTGGAGAAGAGAAGGCTCCTGAAGGGGACACCTTAGAGCAGCTCCCATTTGCAGCCTCTTGGGTCTCCCCCTGTTTTAGAGGTATTCCAGCAGTATCTCAGCATTCCACCATTACAGCAACTTGCTATAATTTAAAGAGAAAAATGTCTTTAAATAGCTAGAAATACTTCATATGTTTTAACCCCTTAATTCTGTATTTCTTTTCTAAGGCTGTAAAAAGATCTATATCCCAAAACCCATCCTGATCTAAACCTACAAATGGCTCCCATCCATTCATATTCTATATAAACAGTGGTAGCAATGGAATTAACATGTTATATCCTCATCAGCAGACAGCTCAGACCACATGCGTAGGGTTTGTTACTCTTCTGGTCATTTTATAGAAGCACAGAATGCTTGGGCTGGAAAGAACCTTAAGATCATCTAGTTCCAATCTCCTGCCATGGGCAGGGACACCACACACTACACCATGTCACCCAAGGCTCTGTCCAGCCTGGCCTTGAACACTGCCAGGGATGGAGCATTTACTTATAGATCTTTATTTAACAAAGGCTGAGTTAAATCAGGGATGTGTCTACCTCACTGTTCTTGTGGAACATTGAAGCTTTGCTGGCGTCCACGTGGCATCAAAATCTTGCGATGTACAACAAAAGATTCCCGCAGTTGACTAGAAATGGGCTTGGAATTTTTGTGTTCCTTTTTATTGAGACTAACAACAGAAATTTTTCTTTATTAATGAGAACAGTTTTATAACACCTTTCTAGCAACTTTTGCTTCAGCCATAACAGTACCAGGTGAAAATGCCAAGGGTTGTTTTAGGTTTGGTTTCGGAATTGTTTTTGGTTTTCATACATGATCCAGGTAAAATTTCTCTGAAATTGGAGAAATTGGCTTATGGAAGGAGCAGAACTTGGACCTTCTTTCTTAATTAATAAAATGGGGGTTTATTTTCTGGGATTCCTGGTTTCTGAAGGCAACATAAGTACTTGCAGTGCTTCATAAAACTTAGTATCTACCTGTGGGCAGCTCTCACCAGTATAAATTGTGGGTGACTGTCAGCACCAATAAAAAGCATAAACCTTATTTAAAACCTTGTACTGTCCCCTCTACAGGGCAAGTCCTGCCTTCATTTCCACAGCTTGTGTTGTAGCATGTTCCTTTACAATCAGATTGCATTTTAGTAAAATCCTGTAATTAGTAATGCTGATTTGCTTTATTCTGTGATGTAAAAGGACAAATGGCAGTGCTGTTAATGTCAGCGAAGAATGGTCTTCTTATCTCTTTGGCCTAATAAAGCCATGCTGTTTTGCAGTTGTGAGTACCATTCATATCTTCCTATCCAGCCTTTGCGCTCATACTAGTCCCAAGCCAGTTCTGCTGTAATGCCAGCAGAGTCTAGCAGCAGCATTTCCCTCCTCCCAAAAGCCATGTTTTCTGAGCCAGCTTCACATATTGTTTCATAAAGAAACAATACAAGTATCACTGTGGTGAGTCGAGCGACGCTCTGCAGAAATGTGTACTCTTAAGTAAAGGATTTGATTAGGAGGAAGATGTGAAATAAGCAATTAAAGAAGATTAAAGCTCTGCACTATGCGGAGCACACCGAATTTGAATCCTACTTTGCCTTGAGTAGCTGGAAAGCCTTGTATGTTCTGTTTGCTGCTGTGATGCATTCCCAGCCTCAGCTCTATCGTGCCTGTTATTTACAGTCCAAGCCCTGCAGGGCATTGCTTTGGTTTATTTGATTTTATTTTGTTTAAAGATGTGTTTGTACTGACTTTGAATAAGGGGCCTCAATCCTGTTGAGGCCTTTGGTGCACACTGGAATGAAAACAATGAGTAATTGCAGACAACTTCTTGTTCAGATCCCCCTTTCATTTTGTGCTGACCTACATTTGTACTCTACCAATGTATTAGAGCTACACCAGTGTTTTATTGTCACGTACTCCCATAAAGCACCTTCCATTCTCATTTCAGTGTAAAACGTTCAGATTAGCCTAATGCTGGAGTCTTATGATGCTCTTTGAGCAGCCCCCATAGCAGAAGATCCATCAGTGTCAGAAAGTGATGTGTGTGTGAATCGAGCACCGACTCAGCTGGCAAATCAAGTCTAACTAATAGCCTCCCAGCCTGGCTAAAACCAAGCCCAACCCAGTGGTAATTAAGGAGAAAAAGAAACTGTCCTGAAGTCCTGCCACATCACTGGCATTCGTTTAGCAGAAAACACGTTAAAAGATCATTTTAATTGATGTGACTTAGTAAACTTCCACAGTCTTAAAAGAGAAACTGTGTAGTTGTCATTCCTTTGACAGCCTCTGGAAATACATCGGGCTGCTCGAAGGTATTGCTTTGGGAAATGTGTCCAATTTCCTTAAATCTGTTCTGTCTTCTATATCCATAAATAATAATTCTTGCAATCCCTATGCAGACATAATTGCCTCTGAAACAAAGGAAAAATGGGGAGTTTTCTGTTCTTAATCCATTCATAGCTTCTGACTAAATCGATTGACTGTATTGCTTTTATGAACCACATTAATGAACATGGCTGGGCAAAATGGGAATTATTTTGCAAAACATACCGGGACTGGAAAGAAAAAGATGTGTAGAAATTTCCCTGAAATCATTTACGGATGAGCAAAGCATTCATTTTTGTTTGACTGTTTTTCTCTATAATTGCATAATTTATAAAAATGACAATGTGAAGAATTCTGTGTTACTTCAGTAGGAAACACGGGGCTATTTTGCTCCAGGATGTATGAGTAAGAGCTCAGAGGAGCTGACTTGAACTCCCCAGCTTGAACTATGAGCTGGAGAGAGATTTCCCAGGTGTCTTATACCCTGAGCAGGTCACACACACACAGGCAGAGGTGACTGTGTGACATTCAGGTAGTGGCAGTGACAGAGGGAGGAAACCCCACATTCAGGATTTAGAAAACACTTGAGCAATCAACTCTAATGAGCTGTAAGGCAGCAAGGACCATCATCTTAATACTTTCCTCTCTGGATATTTTCTATTCATTTTTTTATATGCATTTTATCATTTTCTACTTTTTCCAATATACTTGTTATACCCTAAGTCAAGAGTCTCGTATAAATCATTTTGTGATTCCATTCAACAAGCAAACCTTTAATTAGAATGAAAAGCTGCATGGATTAAGAGTTTCAGCATATAATTCTCTCTATAAAATTTTCTTTTCATTGATGAGTTAGAACTACACTTGGAGAAATCTGTTATAAATCATCTGTAGGGAGCTTCCTGTGGCCTTTTTAAAGGAAGATTTCAAATTGAGAATATTTCTACAGTTCTAACTGACTAATGCTTTTACCTTTGCCATCATTTATTTCATGTGAAATTCTCAATGATTTATGTCTCATTATGAGCTCGGAATGATGAGGTCAACATGGAGTGTATTGACTGCTTTGGGCATATGGAGGAGCAGCATTGACGGGTTGTGGAGAGGAAGCCATGTTCCTCTGGGAAAACTGGTAAAAATAGCACATGGGAAACAAACCTTAAGATCAACATGTAATTGCTGAAGCACCAGTCCATTTCGGGGAACGTACTGCATTAGAGCTCTGACACAACTGTGAGAACTCTTTATAACAGCAGAAAATGCAAGTAATAAAGTGCTTGATATTAAGTTTTTCTGGTATTTGGCATATTCATCTAAATGTTATGGTAATATTAATTTCTTTAAGTGATAATTAGTTTAGCAGAGATGCTCTAGAGGCTGTTGCAAATGCATATTTTGTGTTTTGATGAAACTTGCCTTATATCCTTTTCTGGAGAGAACAGAACTATTTTTTCCCTTCATCTAGTTCATATATTGGAAATGTTACTTTAGTTTCTACGTCCTTTCATCATTGGTTAGTCCATTCGTATGATTTTAACCTTTTTTTTTTCCTTTTACTTGTTGTAATATTAAATTTTAGTAAAACTGATTAAGTTCCAAAAACATGTTTAAAATTCGCTGAGTTTTCTGTTTGTTCCCACAGGATCATGTTCAGAAGCTGCACCTGTAACTGATGTGTCACACAGCGAATCAGTTGAAGAAAGCCCTTTCCGTCCCCCTTCCCACTCTTTTTCCACCGTCTTCGATGAGGACAAGCCAATAGCCAGCAGTGGAACTTACAACTTGGACTTCGATAACATTGAGTTGGTTGATTCTCTCCATGCCTTAGGACCAAGCTCTCCAGAATCAAAGAATCGTGACCCCAAAGCAAATGTGCGAAGAAAATCTACTGATTCACTCCCAGTTTCCAAATCTACGTTGTCTCGATCTCTTAGCTTACAAGCTAGTGATTTTGATGGAGCATCTTATCTTGGCAACAGTGAGACATTAGCACCGGCAGCAGATGTGTACGGTACTGGTTCAAGCAGTGCTTCTAGTACCCTTAAGAGAACAAAGAAATCCAGACCAGCTTCCTTAAAAAAGAAGCAGCCAGCCAAAAAACCTCTGGATGCTCCACTGGTGAAGGAAACACCGCAAGAACCGCCTGACCTTGGCCAAGCTGACTGTGACCCAGGTGAGGATAAAGCAGCATCTGAAGCTAAGGCTGAGTCGGTAAGGCCTGAATGTACTGAACCTTCTAAAATCTCTGCTGAGAAACAGGAGGCCCCACCTGTGCCTGAAGGATCCCACCCTTTGGATCCAGACAGTTTGGAAGGGATTAGTGCATTTAGCACTGGAGGCAGCAAGGTACAAAACTCTCCCCCTGCCAATAAGAAACCACTACCTCTTACGACGGCACCGGAGGCTGGAGAGGTGACTCCACCTGATACTGGAGGACAAGAAGACCCTCCGGTCAAAGGCGTTGCAGTGAGGCTGGAGTTTGATTACTCTGAAGAGAAAGGGGTGAGTGAAGACCAGCAGGAGAGTACTCCTCCTCCCAAAAAAGCAGGTAAAAAGCCTGGTGCTAAAATGCCACTAAGGAGGCCAAAGACTAAAAAGTCAGTGGAAAAGCTTGACAATGCTCCTACAACACCGACTAAGTCACCCACTGATCCAAACGAAATCCCTATCACAAAAGGCTCTTACACTTTTGATATTGACAAGTGGGATGATCCCAATTTTAACCCATTCTCATCTAGTACAAAAATGCAAGAATCACCCAAACTGCCTCAACAAACGTACAGTTTTGAGCCAGACGTGTGTGAGGACTCTATTGACCCTTTCAAGTCTTCTTCCAAGATAGCCAGCTCGCCCTCTAAATCTCCAGCTTCCTTTGAGATACCAGCCAGTGCCAATGAAACAAATGGAACTGAAGGAGACAACTTGAATAAACCTGCAAAAAAGAAGAAGACACCATTAAAAACGTAAGTTAAAGGGCGCTCTTATTTCTAGATCAGAAGCAGCACGTTCCTACTCCTTAGCACAGGTACACCCAGGTTATATTTGTATAGAGAAAGGAAGGTGATGTTGAGCGTTGGTGGCCACACAAGTGGACTCATGCTGGAGGTCTGTACGTTCTCTTCCTCAATAGCTTGATGCTTCCAGATCAAAGGAGAGAACCAGGGCTACACCAGGCCAGATTAGGCCACTGGGCTGGAGGCTGGATTTTAGAAGTCTCGGTGTAGCTTTCATTCAATCACAGAATGGTTTGGAGTGGAAGAGACCTTAAGCTTTGAATCTGATTAAGTCCTAATATTATCAATTTTGTGCCAAATTTTCTGTGACCTCACCCTGGGGATTTGAAACTATTTAAGATGATCAGAGTCTTCACACCAGAAAAGACTATAGTAAGGCAATGACAAAGCTATTGCACACAGCAGGAAGATGGTTTTATGCAGTGATTTATGGTAGTTAAAAGAAAACAACCTGTAACTGAAAAATGCAGTATTGAATTCTATTTTTTTTACATACAAGACTAAACACATGAAAAATTTCCTTTCTGTGAAGGAGTTTACAGTTCTGCAGAAGGGTTTAAATCTTGGGTGCTACACGTTACAGAAAACATCCAGCTTTTAGACACAAACATAAATCTTCCAGCTTGTTGTATTTAGCTATTTGGTTAAAAACCTCAGTGGCTAATGTGTCATGCATCAGTTCCGTGGTTAACTTGTTGCTGTGCCTGTTACCTTCTCTGTTCAGACATGGCAATGTCTAGTTGGTAGTCAGTAAGTTTATCTCCCATTTATCTGAAATCGATATCCTATGTGTATCTATAAGAAAGTATCTCAGTGCATGTCCCTTTCTAGTATAAATGTTTCAGCTAGCTAACAAAAATGTGAATAAAAAAGGTAAAAAGTCTGGCAATTTGAAGATAACATGGTTGATGCAAGACATGACCTCCCTTACAGAGGGAGATGGAGATTATTGAGTCATTTCTGAGCAGCTTGCTGCCCTCTAGGCTTCTAATTCACATCTCTTGCCAGATTTGAGGAAGCTTGTGCTATTTGCTTCTTTTTAGGAGCATTTCTGACTTCTGGGAAGTGTAATCGGGTTGTGTTTTTGTGGGAGGAGCCTGGTTTTTGTGATTTTTCTTCTTTTTGTGGTATGCCTGAAACTTAGAAGAAATTAAGGTGGGAGTTAAGACGCATGCTAGGCTGGCACCTTTTCAAAGCGTCCACTCCAAGCTGGCTTGATCCAAACCAAGACTTCAAAGTCTGACTGCAAGAGAGGAACAATTTGAATCTTACTGGGGAAGTGCAGAGGAACAGAGGGGAATTTTAATGTCACCAAGTCTGGTACTTGCAGCCAGCCAGTCTCCTTGTGCCTTCAAGTACATGCAGTGGTGTTGACAGCCCCCCAGTGAAAACTTCCTGGGTCTTCCCATCTGCTGTGAATATTAGAATGAATTCCAAAGTTGTTAATTTAGGGGCTACATGAGTTTGTACCAAGAGCTTGCTAAACTTCATCTGTCCTTGGAAAAACCCTGTTGTACAGTCACAGAGTTCACTGTGGGGTTTTTTCATGGTGGAAGAAGTGAAGCCACCCTAGAGCAGGGCTCGCAGGTTCTTAGGTCAGGGGGCTTGCAGGGATTCCCAGCCCTTGCTTGGGACTGCTTTCACTGCAGCGTGTAATGTGTCTGCTCACTGCAGCCCTGTAACCTACTTCTGCAAGTGGTTTATCAAAAGAAGAGAATCTGCATATTAACACACAGTGCAGCCTGCAGCCAGAATACGTCCTAGAAGAAAATTAGCCTAAGAGTTGTTGGGGGATGCCAGGGGAAGCAGTGGCTTTGTTTGTCTTTGCCTCACTCTGGTATCTCTTCTCCTTCAAAAGAGGCCTCAGCATTTCTTCTCTGTGGGGACCAGTGCAGGAGACCCCATGCCAGGCAAGGAGATTGAGGTGTAAGATCCTTCTTGGCAATGCTCTTATGGTGGGGCAGGAGAGAGAAGCCACTGCAAAGCACTTCAGTTCCAGGGGTCACAAAGGAAGGTGTTTGAATTAGGAAATGGTACTGTAATACACCAGACTTCTAAAACTTAATTAAGGGAATTTAAACCTAATTTTGCAAAGCCAGGAGTTTTTATTAGCACTGTTGAGAGGTGCAGAAGTAAAACTCTGTGGACCAGTTTGAAAATCTGTTCCTCATATGGAATGACAGCAATTTCTAGGTTAGAGCTATAGGAGGCAAAGAAGCCAGGCATTAGTAATGCGAACAGCAATGCTAAGTTTGTACTATTTGGAATCTATGCCATATGTTAAGGTCTTACCTGTGTTAAATCAAGAAAAAATAATCAGGTTTTATTCTTGAATGCAACCTGCAGCAGTCTAAGCATTGACCTCCATGTGAAAAGATGAAACTTTTAGAAGAGAACAGCTCAACACAAATGACTCTCTAGTTGTATACCTAAGTACTGAGCTGTTCTGAGATAGATCATGTTGCTCAGATGATTCTGAACAAAGAGCAGCTGATTCCTCCTGAGTGCCTGTTTATAGTGAAGGGTAAAAATAGTGACTTGTATAGACATTGCTCTCAAAGCTGCTGTATGACCGGAGGCTGTGTTTAGAAACACGAAGTGCCAGCTTTCAAGAGCATTGCATGTGAGAAGAGCCGAGCAGAAGCTGCCAAGCTTATCAGTAGGAGAAAACTTTTCTTAGCCTAAACTGTTTGGCAAGGTTTGCTTCTGGTTTTGAGACAATCCATTTGTTCTGACACAACACAAGTGAGGTTTCAGTGAGAGCTAAAAGAAATGAGATTTATTTTTATAAAAGCAAGTAGGGACAGGACAAGGGCAATGGCTTGAACCTGCCAGAGGGGAGATTGAGGTGAGCTCTGAGGCAGAAGCTCTTCCCTGTGAGAGTGCTGAGGCGCTGGCACAGGGTGCCCAGAGAAGCTGTGGCTGCCCCATCCCTGGCAGTGTTCAAGGCCAGCTTGGACACAGGGGCTTGGGGCAACCTGCCCTAGTGGAAGGGGGGGAGGAACTGGATGAGCTTTAAGGTCCTTTCAACCTAAACCAGTCTGGGATTCTGTGAAATGTCATTTTCTTTCTTCAGGCAGGTACATGATTTGAAATGGTCAAGTAGCTTTCTTTTTACTGTCGTAACAAATCAGCAAACATGAAGAAACCCTTGCCTAACTGTGCTCTTCCCTTAAGCTTAGCTGCCACTGAAGAACAGTTCTACATCCAACGTGATAACGAGTACTTTGTTTTGAAAAGAAAGCAGGTGGCTTCCATCAGGGAAGGCAGGGATGGTCAGTATGTTGAAAGGAACTTGGAGGCGACAGCTTTGAATAATGTGTTTTGTAAGATGAAAGCGGGTCAAAAGTATAACATTGAATTTGGAAACAATGAAGGACTTGAATGTTTTCTTTTTTCTCCCCATGTATTTCACAATAAAAGTAGATGTTAAGATTATGCAGGTAGAAAATATGCATGATCAGATTGCCTTAACACATTAACATTAACAGAGTATTTGTAGGTTTATCTTTTTTGTCAGTTCCTTCTGTCTGTCTCTCTTTTCTTTGTCTTATTTGTCTTAGGATGGTAGAAGATGTGATGTCTGTATGTTCTCTGTTGTAAGTAATTCTAAGCTAACAATTCAAGTTTCCTCTTTGATTTATGGGCTTTTTAATTTTACTTATTTAATTTGCAGCATGATCAGTTGCTATTCAGCATGAAGCTTTTATGTTACCTATTTCTTTTCACTGGCACATGTGAAAGCTGTTTTCAGTAAGATGCCTGGCTGTGAATGATTTTGAGGAAGCTATTGCCTCTTTCTCTGTTTGCCTGTCAAAGAAGATCCTCTTTGAAAAATTATATAGCTTTTGTATCCTTGAGCTAAAATACGATAGTTGTGTTTCTACCATAGTACAACAGCATTGTACAATTAGTCTTTTGTAAATACTGTATAAAGAGTTTCTCCTGCTTAAACGAATAATAAGGAGCAATTCTTGCATCAAAACTGGATAATGAGTAGCATCAAACGCACCAATATTCAGCTGTCCAATTTATTTTCCCCTTTAGATGTAGTATTGATTTACCCTCTACTGATTGAAACCCACCATTATTATACCAATCTTGCTATCATTGATCAGGGATGAGCTGGTGGGCCGCAATTTTTGTCACTGCATCTCAGTTCAAACATAGTCTTTATCAGTGAGTTGCTGTGATATTTTTCTCCCTCTTCCTAGTTAGTAACATAAATGTGTTTAAATAACTGGCAAAATGCATCAAGAGAAGAGGTAAATAATTGGCTTATTTCCTGGTTAGAAAATATTTTTAACCAATTGTGAATAAACATAAAGGCAACATTCATAATTGTATACCAGGACATAATGTATGTTCTTCATTCCTTTTGCCTGTGGGATTTTGAAGGGCTCCAGTGTCTGTGCTCCCAATCTGCACTTTGAGCTGTCAAGGGAACTGAAAGCAGAATTGCCGTATCTGTTGTTGTATTTGTTTGAAAAAGGGTCTGTTATATACATTTATAACGATAGAGCTTTGTTCTGGTCAGAACAGCATCTCCCTCAGCTGGTTTCACGTAGTTCATCCAAAACATCCCAATTTTTTTCTCAGTGGTTTATGGGGTCATCAGTGCTTACTGCTCAAGTTCATCACCATTGTATTTCTCAGGTTAAGATGTGATTTAGACCTAATTTTCAGACAGGAAACTGGAGCAGATAGAAGCTAAATAATTTGCTTAAGGGCGCTGAGGATGTCTGTGCTGGAGCAGGGACTTGAATTGCAATCGAGCAGCAACTCTGTTCTGTAAATGTGTCGGTGCTTAGCATGAAAAATATGGCAATCCTGCTTTTCTCAGCTTTTGGGGAATGGAGGTCTGTTCCAAATGCATGACAAGAATACGTACCTGTGGCATGTTTCTCTGTGGTGCTGCTGCCTATTGGATGGGATTTTAAAGCAGATGGGCTTAGAGAGGTTGCATTGTCTGTGGCTGTTGTGCTGAGTGTGAAATGACCTGAGTCTTGCTGGTGTTACCATATTAACGATTTTAACTTTGTTTTCAGTGATACATTTAGGGTGAAAAAATCACCAAAAAGATCCCCACTATCTGATCCTCCTTCTCAGGTAAAGCGCTGCCTTATTCTGATGCATGTAATGTGTGTTCTTGTAGGGGCAAATATGGGAAACTTGTTTTATTTAACTGTAGAATTTTACATTTGGCAATAGAAGAAGCTTTTGTAAAGAATATAAGCATATTGGTGTCCAAGTATAGCACATTGGGTTATAATCATAAGGTATTAAGCTTTTAGTTTCTAGAAGCATGTATACAATGTATATTAGATCTAGAATTTGCTCTGAGTATTCCAATTAGACTGTTGGTAAATGCACTTCAGAAGGCCCTATATTACAATAGAGTGATGATATGAATAAATATCTTCAGTTGTCTGAAAAACAGACATAGCTATCTACCCTGGAATTTTTAGATTAGAAAGTAAGAAACTAAATGCATCAAGTTGGTGGGCTGGATGGGAAATAGAAATAAACCAAGTGGGCTGATCTACCAGGAACATGTGCTTGGATGGTTTTATTCCTTGTTGTAAACTGCTCGCAGGTGGTTTTCTTGGAAGAGAAGTTCACAAAAGCTGTTCTGCCTTACAAAGGCCTCACTGCTTTGATGTGCCACAGCTCCTTCCACGCTGCTGTTCATCTTCCTGCTATCCATCCTACCCTTTTCTTTGTGCTGCTTGACAGCACAGAAGCGAAGAAAGGGTTCATGACCTCACAGACCTACGAAGGTTTGTCCCTGTGAGGGAAGCCTAAAAAGTCAGTTTTGGTAGTCAAAGACTTCAGTCATGGGTGATGTTTGCCACTTACGTCAAGTGTCTAACAGCTTTAAACAGCTCTGGTTTCTCCTTCTTCCCTGTTCTCAAGGAACCTTTGCAATGCAAGTGTTTATCATGAAAGAGTTTAGTTATCCTGGGAAGACTTGCTGCCAGTAGAGTACCAAATGACGTACTTGAAGTATTTTATACAGAGCCGCAGCATAGAGTGTGGATTAAATTAAATTACAATTAAAAAGATGACTCTGGTCAGGCAAAGGAACTCAGAGAGTTCAACGTGTTAATGAAAGATAACGGGATTAATTGGCACTTGTTTTCTGCAGGATGCCACTCCACTGCCAACTCCAGAAACACCTCCCGTCATATCCACGGTGGTTCATGCGACAGATGAGGAGAAACTGGCGTCTTCAGTGACTAGTCAGAAATGGACCTGCATGACTGTGGACCTGAACACGGATAAGCAGGATTACCCACAACCCTCTGATCTGTCTACATTTGTGAATGAGACCAAGTTCAGCTCTCCTACAGAGGGTATGCTTTGTATAAAGGGCTGTCTGCATCCAGCTCGTGCTGTATTTATTGAGGAAAGGGTTTGGTTTATTCGAAGATGTTGGCATGTACTTCGCTTAATAGAAACTGCATTATTTGGGAACCCTGAAAATGATGCTCTTTGGACCAGTCCAAGGAACTTGTCAGTTATGGGGAGCTGAGTGTAAGACCCCAATAGTCCGACCTTGAGTTTTCAAGGAAGAGCAGAGAGGAAGCTCAAAGGAAAATGAAAGGAGTCGTCAGAGAAAGGCTTTCACTTCCTTTATATGATTAATTGTAGCATGCTCTGTTCTTCTGTGCATGCTACTTGTTCTCTCTGTGCTTCACAGGAGACTGTGGTCTGACACTGCCCTCAATTAGTGCTTTTAGATCCAGAGTCACTGAACTACTGGTTTTGCCTGAGCCTGTTCCACTAACCTGAACAGGAGACAATCCCAGCTTAAAACTCTGCTCAAAGTTTGTCTGTTGCATACAGGCCCTTCACATGCCATCTCTCCTCCAAGTTCCTAGTATCCAGGTATCTCTATGCATAAAAATAGCCAGGATATCCCCTGCATACAATAGTTATCATTGATGTGCCAGAAAAGATTTCCTTCTAGATCAGCTTATTAAGACTTTCTCCTGTCATACCTTCCTGTGAGCAGCGGTGAGCTAAAGAACTGTCATTGCAGGTCTCTGAAATATGGAAGAGAGGGAATTTAGGAAATGTGTGTGGCCTTCCTTCAGGTTCCTGGAGGGAATACAGCTTTGCAACATCTGCTCTGCTCCAAGGGCAGCTTTTCAGCTTTGTGGGTGGGAAAAATGTATGACTTTAACTTGGCTGAAACTTTCTTTGTGATCAGAATTTATTCCCCCCCAGCCTTTCAACCCATGTCCCAGCCTACCACTGAAGCTACTTGATGCCATTTTAGACTGGGTCTGAGGAGTTTTTGCCTAATGAAGAACTGCTAAGCTCTTAGGTCAAATGTGTTTGACATTAAAAGGCAGGAATAATCACAGTGTTTTTAATGGGACTGCACATGTTCACATGCACGTGCTTATGTGTTTGCGTGGCCTGGCCTTTTGGAAATGTGTTACTTATATGTGTACAGAAAAGTATTTCAGTCTGGATAAATCCTTTTGGCTTTATTGTCAAATCATAAATATTAGACAACAGATTCATTTAATTTGTATTAAAAAAAATCAAATACTTTTCAGAAAATCCCCCCAAATCTGGAAAAAAAAAGGAAATGATATGGAACAAAAGAATAGTGAGGGATACTCTAAAGCAATCATTTTAGCTATCGAAGTGGATAGAAGAAAGTGAGCAAAGCTCCTAATTAAATGCTAATTGTCTTGTCTCCTGTGTGCTGCATGGTGCTGGCAAGTTTCAGATTACTGCCTAATTATAATCAACGATGCTTCCGCTTTTCACATCTCTTACAAATAATAATTCCCCCCCATGACAGTCTTGCTCCTGAGGCATTGAGAAATCCTTGAGTAATTCCAGGGCTGTTCCTCCATGCGGGTATTTTTACCCCTCCCAGACATCAGTATGAGTGTTATCCTGTAACCTAACACGGCTTTTACACAGATACAGCCCAACTACTGAGTCAGCCACTCCATCCAGCTCTCATCTGTTGCGTGCGCTGCTTGTAACTGCTGCCATTTTCATGTGGCACAGACCAGAAATAAGCAGTAATTATTAGCAGAAAATGCTGATGTAATCTTGCAGCTATTTGTAGGAGGAGTTGGAGGACATCACTTAGTAAGTCTGTTGTATGTATTTCTAAAAGGTAATTATCTTACTTCATGGGATATCCTGGGCATTTGTAACGTTGAATGTATAGAGATAACCAGAGATCCTAAGATTTTGGAGGGGAGATGATGTGTTAGAGGAGAAACCTAGGAGAGGAGGTAGAGTCTAATTATGCTGGCAACTTCTGAGGGTAGTGAGATGAAACAAACTGCGTTTAGCGAGCCGTGTTATTCCCTTTGTTTCTAGCTGAAGTATTTCCATCTGTGTCGTGCTGGGGCTTTTTAAATCAGTAAAGTTAAATACGTGTTGTCCCAAAAAGCAGCTTGGTTTGCAATAGCAAAGCTGCTACCAGCCCTGCAGGCAGCTGGAAGATCTGTGCCAGCAGAGGACAGTGCCGGTACACCTCCTGCCCATGAGCATGCCTGTACCCTTGCTTGCCAATTGATCTCTGGGGTTGTAAAGCTGCTCCAGAAGCATTCATGATGCACCTCACTGGGCTATGTGTAGATAAATGAAATAGAGAAAAGCAGTTCCTAAACCCTGGATGCTCTTAGCTGGTATTTCATGTTTTCTCCTGCAATTCTGCATTTAGTGGGTGGTTTGAGTCTCATGGTTTCAGGTTTGGTTTGGCTTTCACTAGGAAGAAACTTGTATCTGATACCAGGATGTTGTCCATCTTGCTTGGCTCCCTATTACCATTAAAAACATGTGGTGCTATGAATTTAAACATGAGGAGCCTGCTATTATAACATTCTCTTCACTTGGATGTTTTACTATTAATACCTCCCACATGTCAGGTACTAAGAGTTTGTGGCTGTTCCTCTTCAGTGGTTGTTTGACAAAACACATAGACTTGTGGAATGTGTTATAAAAAACACTGAGTATTTTAAACTCACATTGCACCCTTTTACTCTTTCTCCTTTTTTTAACAGAACAGGTAAGAGATTGTCTTTATGGTTGGTTTGTTTTTAAAGAACAAATGTTTTAATGATGCCTTCCTGCTACAAGCCCTACAGTTCAAAAGCAGACAAATCTAGAAGAATTTGAGCACATCCTTCTGTCATAATGTTAGTGTGCCATTCATTAGAACTTCTCTATAATGGAAATGAAATTAGACAGTGGTTTTTGAACTTAACTCATGGAAACAGTAAATAGGGCATTAGGACAAATCAATCATGCTTTTAGTTTTTAAAATTAGGTGAGTCGGAACAAAGTCTTTGCTTTTATTTGGGTGTAGGAAGGTGTTTTATCTGTCTGCCTCTATATCAGCTACTGGGTGACCATGGATTGGAAAGAAACGCTGGGTATTCCCTCCAGTGTAATTAGGAGATCAGAAGTAGAGAAGCAATAAAGATTTGCATTTTTATTAGGCTTTAGATTTGGAGTTCTTTGTAAATCTTGCTGCCTTAGGCATTTCCTTGGAATGTAAAATGTGGAAACAGCCCAGAAAGCTGTGCTGTTGTCTCACCCCTTCTCCAATGAGCATGCATGGATTTTAGGTATCTTTTTATCTTAAGTGATACCACAGTAGTTGTTCTTAATTAAGAAATGGGTGATAAGCATTAAGAAAAAGAAATTATTTAATTTCTCAATAGCTTTTAGAACCTTTCTGCATGCATCAAAGGAAACTGGTATCAGCATCACCAGTTACTGAAAACTGTGGTTTCTGTGATAACTTTCATAGAGGAAACTTATCTGTGCTCTGAAAGCACCCTGCAACTTTCTCAATATTCTGGCCCCTGGGGCAGAATCTGCAGCAAATTGATGAAGTTGAAATTTTCCAGGCAAATGATTTTGCCTGAAACATGTCCTGGGTTCATCGTTGAAAATCAGCCTTCTGCTTTCTCTCTGTATATTCTATTTTTAGTACATCATGGCAAAGTATGGAGCAGGATGGGAGTGGCCCTTGTGAATGAGAGGAGATCTCATTTACTTCTGCAAAAATCATTTCAGGCATTTAATGGCTCTTTTTTGTTTCTGTTGCAGACTTGGAATATGGCAACTCATATGAAATAGAATATATGGAGAAAATAGGCTCCTCTGTGCCTGTAAGTTCTCAGTTCCATTTCCATTCATTTGCATTCCCGTGTCATAATATACTATCCTGATAATGCCTCACTACCCCTTAAGTTAATTGTAATGTGCCTGCAGCAGATTTGCACAACCAGTTCCTTTGAATTGGCATAACTGGGGTAAACTGCATGTGCTTTGTTGCCCTGTATCCTGTACAGCTTGTTCCACTTTATTGTTTTATTTTTGAGCCAGCATCATAGCAGTTCTTTCTGGAGGTGAAAAGCAAATCGGAATTTCCAGCAGTGTAGAGTGCAGACCTGTCTATAGCAGCTATTGAAATAGTTTTAGAGTGAAACTTTTAAGAAGATGGAAAGAATACAGAATGAATGTGGACTATGGAATGTTATCCATTGTTTTGCCTTACCTCTGTTTAAGTCATAGGTTTGATAGCTCAACTAGATCCAGTGGGGCTACATCCACACGGGAAGTCAGAAAGTCAAGTGTGTATGTCAGGTGCTTAAACTGATGAGAAGTTTCAATGAATATTTTAGTAACACTTTCAGTCAGGGGATGTCTCCTGCTTGACAGGACCAGAAATCTGATTAACCTCAAAGTGAGAGAATAAGAGCCATTACAAAGAGTGAACTGTTTAGGTTTTGTTCTTTAATGGTTTCTTCCTTAAAGGGATCATCTCACTATCAGTTAGCATATTATTATGTGCTATATACTATATTATCAGTTGTCTGTCAAGTCATTTGGTCACCTAAGGCTTCACTGACCTGAATTAGCTTTAATGGAGAATGGTTGAGTTGCTTAATGACTCTTTCTTTTCTTGTTGCCAGCAGGATGATAGCACCCCGAAGAAACAGTCTTTATACCTAATGTTTGATGCACAGCAGGAGAGCCCAGTCAAATCACCTCCCATCAGACTGTCTGATTCCACAACACCATGCTCAGGGTATGTCTCTGCAAGCAAATTCAGCAATGGAAAAGGATGGAAGGGAGACAGGCTAACATCACAGCACATACACAACAATCCTTCTTCTCTCTGCCTCTGTGTTGCTGAGTTGTTTGTTTGAAAATAGATTCCCATCTGTGTTCATATATGACAGAGAATAAAGGGCAAAGATACAGAAGTTTTATAATGGGAAGGAATAAGGACATGTATTTCTGCTTAATGTTCTTATTAAATAGAGTCACAGTGGCAACTGTTTCACTAGACAATGGCTTCCTACTCACAGCTTTATTCCAGATACTGAGGTCATTTCCATATCAATCTAGAAATCTCCTAATTGCAACTTTTCCCTTGGCCTCCTTCTGAAGAAGGAGTCTAGTTCATAAGAACAGGATGTGGGGGTTGTATTTACTTCCGAAAATGTTGCTTGTTAAGGACATCTGTTCTTGTTAGTACAAGTTGTTTGTTGGGAGAGGTGCAGGTCACAGTGAGAAAGGGGTAAAAAGGCAAGTGAGAAATATTTAAGGAATGTGTGTAACCTTTCTGGTGGAACTGGCTTTATTTAGATGACTCTGGTGCAATGCTTTGAAAGGGTGTTGCAGAGTGTTATGAGATATGATATGAAGCTCAGTTGAAACAGTGCAAGTATATTTATAGATATACACATGTAAGCCATGAAGAGGGCTCGCTTAGTTGTCACCAGAGGCAGAATTGTAAGAACCTTGTACTCCCCCATGAAAACATGTACACAATCTTTCTCCAGGTCAAGTTTTGAAGACCCTGAAGCCCAGCAGTCCTCTGGAATGAAAATACAACATCCAGCTTCCCGAGTCCTAGCTGCCAGCCAAGAGGCACACTTACAGTCACCTGACAAGTCAAAGCAGAAAGACCTAGAGCCCATGACCCTAGGAACAACTCCAGAGGCTATTGAAATAGTAAGTAATTTATGATAAGGGTTTGGGAATCATTTTCTCCACAGAAATTTCTCATGTCATATAAGAGGTAGGAAAGGTGGATCTTGGAAGCAGAGTGAAACTCAACATGGTACTTGAAGATCTTGGTAGCAGCATGTGGTAGGACTCAAATGAGTCCAGTTGATGGAACTGGAGGAATTCAGAAGAACTTTCTGAATTCTTACTGTAGCTCAACATGTTATTGTGATAACTAATTCTAAGTTGATGCTTTGAAGGGTTGTTTTGGTTTTTTTCTCACACAGGCCTTTCTACACTGTGCTTTAACCCAATACCTTTCTGAATTCTTACTGTAGCTCAACATGTTTTTGTGATAACTTATTCCAAGTTGATACTTTGAAGGGTTGTTTTGTTTTCTTTTTCTCACACAGACCTTTTTACACTGTGCTTTAACCCAATACTTGAAGAAATATTTTATATAGAAGATAAATGGGTTGATATAAACATAGAGACATGATTGTTGCATGTCCTGTGAAACTGCAAGATTTTGTTGGTAATGAACAGGTGCCCTTTCACATTTCTCTATAAACTGTTTACTGTATTGATGTCATCTGATAATGTAAAATTCACTTTTTTGATCATTAGAACTCATTCCACCCTAAATCACTTTTTTTTCAGTGTTTGGATTCACTTTTTTCTCTGGGTTGGATTTGAATTAGTGGTGAGCCCTTCCTTGCTTCCAGCCTGTGCTGTGTACAGACATCAGAGCACTGGTTCTCAAATTCATGAAGGTTCCCTCAAGGCTTCCACTTTTCCAGGCAAACTTGTTTTACAAATGCCTGCAGCACTAGGCATGCTAAGCTACATGACAATGTATTTAGTGGGGAGTCAAAATAAGAAGAAGCTGACTTAAATACTGTGTTTAATTTATATTAATGATGGTGTTGATACCATCTCAAAACATTTTTTATAAGCTGTGAATACTTTCCTCACTGCAGAGAATTTTGGGTACTCAAATCCCAGTGTTCTTGTTTGTGTCATTCTAATTCCATTCTCTTATTGTGCATTTATCCTGATCATATTGTAACTGTGAACATAATTTAGTCTATCCCCAGTAAACAGCAAAAGACTTTGTAAAGACTGCAAAAGCAGTCTTGTAGAGGATCCCCTCAGTTTTGATGGTCTTCAAAGCTTTTGGACTGCCTTAGAGATGCCCGAACTGAACATAAGCTGTTATATGAACAAATCCTATGGTGACTTTCAAAACTTGAAGTATCAAGAGTGGGCTGTGGTCCTTGGTTTGAGAGCCATTGCTTCAGAGATCCTAATATTACTTATTTCATGTTAGTCTTGGAAATTTGACTCAGTTTTTGAATTAGGCAGAATTGTTCTTGATGTTTGCCTGTTACCTGTGAACCATGTATTCAAAAGTAATCTTCAGTGGGGCATGAAATTACTAGGAATCAAAGATTTGCAAACACCTATGTTGCTTGTGGCCTGAACTAGATGGGCAAAATCTCTGTTGCTTATTCTGTATCCTTCTTACCCTTCAGACGTCTCCTGAAGACTCCTTTGTCTCTGCTGATGCTCTTCTCAATAGGATATCTAAGAAAACCTCAATATGTGAGCAGCCTGAATATCTAGATCCTGACTTAGCAGAAAAGAACCCCCCAGTATTCGCTCAGAAGCTTCAGGTTTGTAGCAGAAATATAAATGTCACTTTTCTTTAAGTTTCTCTATACACAGGTATAGAAAAGGGTGGAGGGAGGCTTGGAGTGGAGGCAGGATAGAAGCAAAATAATGATTTGATTGTTTCCAAAGTAACTTTGGTCTTTCAGGAACTTAAGGAGCAGAGATATTTAATTTAATTCATATAATACATAAGCCTAAATTTCATCCACACTTTCAGCTGTATCAGTCATGTATATATTTTGCAGAAGTCTTTATAAAGCACATCTTTTAAGCTTGAACACAGGACTTGGTGTGTGGAGAGTTGCCTTACCACCTGGCCTCAGTAGGTCTGTACGCAGAGATTCATTTTCAGATCTTTAGGCCCTAATTCTGCTGAAGTGAAAATTAGGCTGTATTTTTCTAGTAATCTAATGCAGAATTTGGCATGGCTTCTTCTAGGAAAAGCAAATTGATCTGCAGGCCTGTATGTCAGGATGTATTTTCTAGTGTATATCTAATGAAATTTTAAGACAGCAAAGGTTGACTTGAAAGCAGCAGCTGGTATAAATCCACATAAAATGAATATGAAAGGTGAAGAGTCCATGAAAAACAGCTCTAGCTTTGGAAAACATTTATTTTACCTAAATGTTGTTCATACTTACCCTAACAAAAACTGTTTATACAGCTACCTCAAAACAAACCAGCAACTGGAGTTCTGTATCATTTTTCCAGACATGAAGTAAATATGGGATGTGTTTGTCACCCAGGAGTTGTCTGAATGAAATATTAAAATATAACATTCCATTTTTTAATGTGTTAAACATTTTTGCTATGTTCTTAATACATTTTTTTCTGTGGATTGCTCACAACCAAACACTTGACAGGAGGAGTTAGAGTTTGCTGCAATGAGGATAGAAGCATTGAAGTTAGCCAGGCAGATTGCCCTGTCTTCTTTCTGCTCCAAGGTATCTGGTTTGTGCCTGCCATGAGTGTGTGTGAGTGTGCACAGACTAAGAAACCGAGTGCTGCTTTGTCTCTAACAAGGTAACTAAGGCTCTCAGAGTGCAGTGCTAAGCTGTGCGCACCCCAGTGTGACACCAAAGAGCATGCTGAAAGCAGTGCTGCACACAGAAATGCTGTCACCTGCTCCACTCACAGAGTACTGCTACCTCCAGATTAACAACAAGCAAATCTGAAGGCAAGAAGCAGGCCCATACCTTTTGCAGGAGACAGATTCTGCAATCTAGGTGGACTTTTGACATTTGCCTACAGGAAGATCTGTCCTAAGATGTTTGATGGCAAAGCAATACCAAACCTACTTCTCATAAAGCTGGTGTAGATTTTCCACGTAGGGACATTTTGCCTTTTGTTGGTATTTTCAGCTTGAAATCAGACCCCTTGACCTTCAGAGTTTAAAAGTGAGAAACTCAATCATCTCTGCCTTCAGGCATCTGAAGAAAGGGACTACAGCAGGTTTGGAAGGGCTATATTGTTCCCAAGGGAAAAAGGCTTCCCAAAACAATGTGTCTTTATTCCTGAATCACAGAATCCCAGACTGGTTTGCATTGGAAGGGACATTAAAGCTCATCCAGCTCCAAACCTCTCCCACGGGCAGGGACACCTTCCACTAGAGCAGGTTGCTCCAAGCCCTGTCCAGCCTGGCCTTGAACACTGCCAGGATTGGGACAGCTGATTCCTTTCAGATTTGTGGGTGTATTAAAGTATGTGGCTAGAATCTTATCTTTAATCAAGAAAAATGTGCCATTGTCATCATTAGATGGATGTTTGTAAATCCTTGTGTGTTACCCAGGGAAGATTCTGAGCCACGGAACTGTTACAGTATGTATTTGCTTATGTGCAGTTATATTTTAAAGATGCTTTTTAACATCATTAAAGCATTTTCTTTTAAAAAGAACAAGCTTATGAACTCTGCAGAACTTAGAATGAGGGAATGAATTTCATGTGATGTTTTAGAAAATGCCATTAAACTGTATAACAAGGATAGCAAAAATGGTAAGCAGAGACGAGGAGAGAAAAAACAAGCAGAACTCCACCCTCTGATGGAGAATCAGCAGTGTCTGAATGTTCATGAAGCCCCATGTTGGTCCAGTCATAGGAGTGCTTTTAGCTGAATACTGTGGGTGTCATGTTGGGCTGGGAAGGACTCCTGTCCTTGTATAACTTTACTATTTCAGTGGGAGGTTGCTGCTGTTAAATTAGCCTATGATGACAACCCTTGTGACCTACAGTGACCGATGGCCTTGATTAAGGATAACAGAACCCACCAGATGATTGTGGTGACTTAAATTCAGATGCGAACTGGCAGAATTCCCTTTGGTTGGCAGCCCTCAGTTCTTTTCTTAATGTTGTATAATTACATTTAACATTTGCTAAACCATTACAGGATGGGTAACAAGAATAGGATGCTAAATAAAGATGCGAGCACTTGTTTATGGCAAGTTAGGTCAATGCAAAATGAAAACATTTTCTGCTAGGGCTAGGACTAGGGCTGAGAATAAGGATGTGCAGTTTGTTGTTCTAAGGCAGAGGGAAGTTATTTCAGCACTCCCAAACTTCTTGTCACAGACTTCAACAACAGCAGGACTAGTCATCTACTTGTACATTGCCAAAGATTTCTGAGACCAATTGACACTTCTCTATTAAACAGTCTCCATTAGGACATCCTGTGCAACTCGAACCATAGAATCCCAGACCGATTTGGGTTGGAAGGGAGCTTAAAGCTCATCC
The DNA here is from genome assembly GCF_000696875.1 of Nestor notabilis. Taxonomy (NCBI): domain Eukaryota; kingdom Metazoa; phylum Chordata; class Aves; order Psittaciformes; family Psittacidae; genus Nestor; species Nestor notabilis. Next base: position 66,238 of record NW_009913459.1, on the reverse strand, counting down.
AGCTCCAACCCCTGCCACGGGCAGGGACACCTTCCACTAGAGCAGGTTGCTCCAAGCCCCTGTGTCCAACCTGGCCTTGAACACTGCCAGGGAAGGGAAAGAAAGAAAATAGAGCAGAAAGCTGATACTGTTTGTGTCCACCACCCTCCAAATGCTGAGGTGATGCAGAGTTGGTTGGTGAAATAAGATCCAAGGAAAGGAGAGAAACCAAAGGGAATGGCATTGTCACAAATGTTATCAGTGTGTCACAGCTCTGGGGGCTCTCGTGGTGGTGAAGGAGGAATATTTCCTTCAAACAGGGATATAATCTTTCCTAGTAAATCTTTGCAGGCAGAGAATTTATGTTTGTACTTTACTTGCTTCTCAACATATTTGCAAGCATAAATGCATCTTGTGTTGCCTCCATTGACCTGTCTGCACACACATCAATTAGTTAACAGAGTGCATCACTTGATATACACCCAGCACTATTTGAGTTCTTGTAAAGTGCAAGCTAATTTCCATCAGGGCTAGAGACATATTCCTCTGAAGAGTATGATAAAAATGAGGTTTCATTTTCATTCCAACGCCTTTCTCTATTTTCTTTCTTTTTGACCTTTGGAATTGAGGTAACTGCATCTGGTTCATCAATGTGCATTTATTCCCTTTCTGGCCAGGTGTCTGGTTTCTGTGAAAGATGCTGGGAAGAGAAGGAGCATCGTGTTGGGCTCTCATATATTTACACTAAGATTGCAGTGACCTACATTTAGTAGCAATTCCCCTGCAGAATTTAATCTTTCTCTGTGAGGTTCAGCGACTTACAAATCCCTATTCTCATTATTACCCCAGTTAACTACTTACCTTCTCAGCAATTAAGTGTTCAGCTTGAAGCATTGACAGTTATTTTGGGTAACACCACCATCCTGTTGGTCAGGTTATATTATTTTCTCAGGATAGGAATATTTGGAGGCAGCAAATAACAGTCCCTGGATAGTGAATCAGTTTGGAGCTGTGTAAAACTGGCGTTTGAAGTAACACCATGAGGTCTTTTGCTGGTTCCTCCTGCTGAAAAGCCCAGTTGTGACTTGTGTGAAGTGTTCCCAGTGGTAGGACAATACTGGTTGAGTCACCACCACAAGCATTTCTGCTCAATGGTTAAATTCCAAGAGTTTTTGCAGTCATCTTTGGAAATTTTAGGTTGTTTTGCCTGTCATTGTTGCTGTTCTTTCGTACAATTTACTCTAAGAGAGAATTAAAGAAATATTAGAGGGGCGTTGAGCACTCTATAAAACATATGCATAAATATGTGTTCAGTGCTTTAAATATTCTTTTTTCTTTAAAAATATTCATCATCCTGGCAGTTACTTTGACACATTTTAATGTGAGCTGGAGGAAACTTGTGTTTCTCTTGCCACAATTAATATTTCCCAGCAATCTCTTTATGAGATCCAGCAAATGGAGCTGCAGGAGGCTTTTGAAATAGGATACATACAGTCCAACAGATTGATTTTCAGGATGGCCTTTCTTTTAAGGACAGCTTTGATGATCTAATGGTTCTTTTTTTATCTCTTAGTTATTCTTGCCTTATATTTGAGGAGGAGCTAAAGTATATGTCTTTAAAGTTGGGATATTGAGTTGAACCATCAGTATCTGATTTATTGACCCTTTTACTTTTACTTGTATCTGTGGACAGCACCACGTGTCTTTGTATTTATGCATTTACACAGATGTCTGAGCTTGTGTCCCAGCTGTATGTTTTCCTGTATAGTTGTTGTATATTAGGAAACACTTTCAAGAATACAGGCTATTATTGTATAACTTTAATAGATCTTATGTAGGAAAATCCACTGGATTTGAGGTTGTACCCGCTAGTTGTACTGGAATCAATCATTATTTGTGTGTTCATGGCTAACTGTAGCAAAAAAAGGATGGCCTGCTCCATAAATGGGAGAAGTAGTAGTCAATTCACTCCCATGTTTAAAATGAACAAAAAGCCCAAAGCAAATTATTGAGAGCTTCTTATACAGACACAGTGTGATGGGGTTTAAGTATGTTTAGCTTATTCTTGCTCTAATTAAATTTGCTTGCCCAGTCTTTAATGTTGCTGGTGTGGTTTCTCCATGTTGCCTACAGATGTGATATCTGGAACATCTAGTCCTGTATTTATCTCAAGTGAGCATTGTATGCAGTTTTTAATACAGCTTCTTCAGTAAGGTATAATGTGAGGACTTGGAATGGATTGCAACAAAATTAACAGTGGGTTTGGATCCTTTCTATTATTCCAGGCTATGCAAGAACTGTGAGCAAGTGAGCATTGTATGTAGTTTTTAATACAGCTTACAGTGGCAATAGCCAGCCAGGCAGAGTATGTTAGCTGGTTGATGGTGAGATGCAAAGCATAGGTAGGGGACACAGGGACGTACAGCTGTGGTGGGGCTCCTGCCATAGAGGGGTTTGCTATGGATGTTGTCTAAAAATGTGGTGGTTTTGTTGTTTAGTATCTTCCTAACTGTCTTTTACAGTCTCCTTGATTTTAACGTGCTGTAACTCAGATTGTTTGTACCTAGAGCTGTTTGCAAGACGTCTTGTGCGTTTCAGTGGCACATCACTCTTTTCTACTCTCTTCCTCACTTCACATGCTGCTGTCCTTCTTCATTAATCTGGGCTGCTGACATGAGCAAAATTGGCAGCTGCAAATAAAACCTTCTTTAACTTACTAATCGCATGGTAAATACCAGTGGGGCAGCAACATCACTTGTATATTCACACCTGTAATGTAATTCTGTTTACGACAGATACAGTATATTGGCAGGTCAGACCTAAGAGAACTGTCCTCTTGCTTCTGGTTTCTTACTCTGTTTTTATGGATGCAGAGTTCTTCTTAACAAGCTCTCTGTCTCCAGTTTTAATTCCCTCTGCTGTTGTGCATTTCCTGTGGAAGTTATGGTGAAACTTCCGCACCAGAAAGTAGTAAGTTTTCCAGTATAGGACCTTAAAATATTGGTAGCAAGATGCTGCCTTTATTTCCTCTCTATAAGAGTAACATGGCTGTCTTGGTGCTTACTATGGCTTTTAAATGTGTATTTTATGATTGCTAAATTGAATGTTCCTTGTCAGTGTTATTGCTGTTAAAACTTAGTAGTGCACAGGATTCTAGTCCTAGCCCAGGACCCTGGTGCCTGGCACTACACCCAGGAAACATATAAGCTAAACACGTATTTAATGCTTCATTTCTTTGTATTTAAAAAAACAAACACACAGAGAGAACCTGCTATCCCAGCAGATGTTTCCATCTCTAAGAGTGCACTGTACTCCCGGATCGGCACCGCAGATGCAGAGAGCACCACGGGTCTCCTCTACCCCCAGCAAGACTTAGACTCTGCACTACGACTCGCCAGAGCAGAGGTAATTTTATTCACAATTTGGAAAGAGGAAATATGTGCCCCTTGTGGTTTCCTTTTTTCCTGTTTTCTCCCAAATCATTCGTATTATGGACACTTGTTCTATTCTGGAAGCCATTCTCAGCCGTGCTAAAGCCACAAAATGCACTATGCTGTAAGTTTTACTTTATGTGACATCAGTGAAAAGCAGACATTATATGAACATGAATCTTTATTGGGTTTAACCCCAAGTGTACTCTGTGCGTCTTGACATTGCTGTGTAATTACATAAAAATAGTCAGGTGCTAGAAATAGGAATAAAATAGTGTATTTTACAAAGCTACATATAAGATTAGTCTGGTTAATAGTGACAGTTTAAAAATGGGTGCAACCGAGTGTTAGAGTATTCCAAACTTTATGATTGTGTGGAAGGAACACAATCCTTTGGGTATAAAATGTCATGGACTGTCAGCCCTAAACACATAGACAGAAGCAGTAGGGACCATATTCCAAACCCCTGTACAGAAATGTTTCAGGTTTACACCAGGTCAGATCAGACACGGTGTAGTGCGATACAGTATTTCTTGACGAGTGTCCTTGTTATAAGCATGAATGAAACACTTGGGTTTACTGTGGGGTTTTTTTTCCTTTGCTTGCTTTTTTCAGATTGTGGCCAAGGAAAGGGAAGTATCTGAGTGGAAAGAGAAATACGAAGAAAGCAGAAGGGAAGTGATGGAAATGAGGTGGGTTATTAACTTGTCCCTAATCACACAGTGACAGAGAGTCTCCTTTCAGCCTGTGGACACCACACAGAGTACCACAATTGTACAGCTGTTTGGGTTAGCTGAACTTGCTTGGTTATTTTTAACTGCAGGCTTTTATTGATCCTAAACTGATACTTTGCCTTTGCTCTGAATGGTGGGTACCCCTCTTCAGGGTGATCATTGTACACTTCTATGTTGCTAATCTCATTTACATCACCAAAATACTGAAATAGGAGAGGTCTTAATCTAGGTTAATGGTAGCAAAGAATTTCCTCCAGTTCGTGCTGTGAATTCTCTCATGGATTGCATAGGGAAGTTTCTGTTGCCTGACTGGATGAATCCACCTGCAGAACTGGCAGAGGTATACACATGCTAATTTAAAGTCCACCCTGTCATAATTTAAGCCACAACACACTCTCCACAAATAGTTTTGCCAACAGAGAAAGAATGTGAAGGTTTGCAGATGATATGGGTAATACAGGACATTATTGTAACAGGTTTTTAACAACAGAAAACAAAATCCCAGTTGCCAGTAGAAAACCATTTCCTGCAAAGGAACCACTCTAGCATCTGAGCCTTGACTTTCAAGGAGATTCTGCCCCCTTTTCTTTGAACTGAGCTGATTTTTAGTTAAGCAATAATTGTCTTGGATTTTTCTCATTTTACCAATGAGTTTGACCTGCTCGTCAGTCTGAATCGTAGAAAATCATCACTTGCAAAAGAGAATGTATAAAAGTATTTCATGGAGTCTTTAAAGCCTATTATTTTCTATCTTCCAATAAACAGAAAAAACATTCCCTCCTTAAATCATAAATAAAAGGAAACACTCAGATTGTTTTAGCATCCTTCTTTTAAGTAATAATGTCTGCAATCACTTCTGAGACAGAATGTTCTTCAACATCACTTCTGTTCTAGCATCTAAAATTTAATGTCTTGGGGGTTTAAAGCTAAAGCAAATGAGCTGTGTCAAGTGATGACCTGCACATGTAATTCCTGCTTATATGCAGGAAAACTGCACTGAAGGAGTAAGGGTAAAAGGGAACTGTGGTGCAGAACTCAGCGAACGCCAGCATGGATGCCAGGAGTGGCACATGGCAGATTTGAATAGTGCAGCACAGGGCTTGGAGCCAAAGCATCTTAAGAGAAGCATCTGCAGAAGGCAAGGGCTTTAGCTCTTTCAGAAGGCATCTCTCAGCACCCTGCTGAGCTCTCTCCCCTCTTGTGCTCTGCTTGGGCAAGGAAGCAAATCCCTCGCATTGCACTCAAATGCATAATGAGGCAAAAAGGAAAGGAGCTGCTGCAAGCACTCACACTGAGGAAGCAAAACAAGGGATGAACAGCGTTAGGAACTGTGTAAGCAATGTCTCAGCATTCAGCACACCCTTAAGTGCAGTATTTGGTCTGTTCTCTGGGTGCACGTGCCTGCTGGCTGCCAGTGGGCACTGACAGATGTTGCTTATTCCTTAGTGAAAGGAGAGCAGGGGCTGACACGGAGTGGCTGGCACACTGTAGATGTGTACCTTCCTCTTCCTCACAGCAATTTGCTTGTGTGTCTATACCCTCCATAAGGTTGGATTTGAAAAAACCACATTAAGCCAAATTTCCCACACGTACATCCCTAGAACACATGGATGAAAAAAATACCAGACTAGTATTGTCACAAAATGCTAAAATATGGATGTGTGCATGAAGATTTCTCTTGGAAGATTAAATGTTGAAACTGTCCACATGTGGGAAATTAGAGATGCAGCAATTAGATATCGCATAATGATAAGCAAGGAGTGAAGGGATCTATCTGGACTTGTGCAACGCATTTGGCACTGTCCTGCATGACATCCTTGTCTCTAAACTGGAGAAACATTAATTGGATGGATGGACCACGGCAATCCCAAACAAACAGAGGCTGGAAAGAGACTGGATTGAGAGTAGCCCTGAGGAGAAGGACTTGGGGGTGTTGGTTGATGAAAGCTAGAAACAGATAATGTTATTTCACTTTGCTGCTGACTTCCATGGTGCAGCCTAGGCTGGGAAGTGCTGTAGTGTTGATAGCATTCAATGTCATGTTCATTGCCCTGAGTCCTTAGCTTCATCTCCTAAGATGATAAAATGTCCTAAAAGTGCCTGGTGTTACTAGGATATGATATGGTTTTAAAATCCTAATTGCCTACAGCAGGCTTTTGAGGTAATCTTCTTTGGACATGAAACCAATCCCCACCTCTTAGGGCAAAATCTTTGCAGCTATCTTTGCTCTCTAAAGTATCATTTATGGTTAAAAATAGAAAAAAAGAAAGTTAAAACAACAGGACTGACACCAGGGAAAGCAGCATCCAAGCACATCCCAGTGGAGGCAGCAGCTGGAGCTGTGCAGGGATGTGTTCTTGCCCAGGTACCAAAATTGGTTTCTACATGAAGCCTGAGCAAGGTCAGTGGGATATGCAGCTGTAAAACCCCTGCTGTGCTGAGTGCTCTGCAGAACCAGGGCAAGTCGGACCCTACTGACCTTTGGGGCAAGTGGCCCTCTCAGGGGGTTTATGGACTGTTTGTGATTCAGATTTGAGTGGTGCTGGAATTACTGCATTAGTTATGTGGGAGCTCCACGAGCTTCTCCTTTCCTTATTGACTTTTGTCTCAGCATTTTCCCACATCCCTTCTGTAACCTCACTAAGTTCTCTAAAATGGAGCAAGTGAAAGCAAGCTAAGACTTCAAAAGAGACGTATTCAGATACCAGTGAGCTATTTTGAATATCCACTTCAGATGAAGTGTGGGGTAAGTTTGTTTTTCATACACAGTCCTATGTGGCTCACGAATCAAAGCACAGATCAAGCTAGTCTCATTTCATTAGCTTTATTTGGCTCTGGGAAGGGATGGATCATCTTTCTAAATCACATTTAATCTGCTTATTTTGGCTAACCTCTTTTCAAGAAGGAAATTCAAAGCCTACCATGAGTATATGAAATAAAATGGTCTTAAAAGTTACATTTTGCCACCTCTGTTTCAAAAACAGATTTGGGAAACAGGACATGATGGATTTTGTGCTGCATAATTGGATATTTTAGTCTTGTTTTTTTAAGTGCTAATGGATCAGTTAGTTACTTTTAGAGAGTGGAAGATTAGATATATTTTGGATGAGGGCCAGTTATACGCTTGTTTGAGTATATTACTTGCTACAAATTATAACTTAACATTTACTTTTGAAATAAGCAAACACAAACATGGAGAAGTGGGGAGAAAGTGATGGAAAACTCAAACTCTGTAACTCTTGGATTAGACCAATGTGATTATATTATAATCATGATTGGTAATGTACTTTGGGCATGCTTCAAATAACAGAATTGGTTTCAAAGCAGTCTCCTTTTCCTCCCACGACCTGTATTGATTTACATGGAGAAATAGAAATGAGGTGCAACGTTTAAGCTGTTGGTTTTATTAGTTATTCAGGTATAGAAGTCATAGAATCATAGACTGGTTTGGACTGGAAATGACTTTAAAATCATCCAGTTCCAACCCTCTGCCATGGGCAGGAAGATCCCACACTACATCATGTTGCCCAAGGCTCTGTCCAGCCTGGCTTTGAACACTGCCAGGGATGGAGCACTTACCACTTCTTTGGTCAGCCTGTTCCAGCGCCTCAGCACCCTCACAGCAAAGAACTTCTGCCTTATATCTAACCTGAACTTCCCCTGTTTAAGTTTGAACACATTCCCCCTTGTCCTATCACTACAGTCCCTGATGAAGAGTCCCTCTCTGGCATCTTTAGTTTAACTTTCATATGCTCCTTTTAAAATACCATCATAACCGTAAGTTATTCAGTAACATGATTTTCTAAGTAAGCATTAGCAATTATGATGTTTGCCAAAAAACATGTTTTTGTTTTTTTCCCTCTTACAGGAAGATAGTTTCAGAATATGAGAAGACGATTGCTCAGATGATAGGTAGGTGTTTCTGCTCTGAAAGATGCTGTCCTCCACTCTGATTTTCTGAAGAGAGCTAGAAATGTGATTGAAGTCTGTGGGCTTCATTTTGATGCTAGCCACATCTGCTGATGCTGCTGGGAACTGGGAATGCATCTGAGGACACCAGCATGTGCTGCCAGGGCGTGATGGGAAGCCAGGGCTTTGTTTTACAGAAAGTAGGCCCCGAGGCAGTCCAGGTAATACAGGAAGGTCAAGGCTTTTTCTTCTGCATCAAAGCAAACAGTCCCATAGGAAGCATGTTCAAGTGCTTTACCCAGAATTCATGGGTATCTCCAGGAGAGACTGTCGATGACCTAAAAAACCTTTAGTCATCCCGGCTGTTTAACGGGAGATACCGAACTTAGCTCTTTACAACAACCAGGATTATCTGCGCTAAGTGCCTTGGTCAAACCAAAACCTAGATTAACTCAAATCCCAGTTGGGAGATTATGAAAAGCCAATCCACCTCCCCACTTACTTACTGACATAGGGGTCTCCTTTAAGGTCTAAATTATGACATGTTTGGCCTCATAGTAATTAGAAATCACCTTTGTTAACAGCAGACCCACCAATGAAAAACACTACGTGAAATAGCATTTCAAAACCAAAGGTTGCAGGACTCATGTGCTTCCTTGGCACAGGAGGTCTGGCCCTTGGGGTGTGATTTTAAAGCCTCTTCATAAGATTTCCAAAGCTCTTTTCCTTAGTCTGGCTATAGAAAGCACCAGTGACTTGTGCTGCCCTGTGCTGCTTCAGCTTGAGCTTTCACCCAGCTGAGTGGGGTCGTGGGTTCTCTATGGCCAAAACTGATGGGAAGACAAGGAAAAGAAGCAAGAAAGCAGGACTGAGCTCACCTGGGCAAGCTCGAGTAAGGCAGCAAAGAGCTGTGAAATGTTAAAAGCCATTGGGAGTGGCCTTAGAGTTAAATCTGGGCTGTGAGATGCAGGAGAAAAGCGAATTATATCCACAAGCAGGGAGAGTGATAAACGTAGCCTGTTTGCACTGTGCTTATTGGGAAATAGAAAGAAATTGTCCCCTGAGAGGACTGTCACCAAGGGTGCAATGTGCCAGGAAAAACAACAGCCACACCTGCATCTGTCTAAAAGCTTTTGAACAGGGAAGGATTTTTATTACAGCTGTCAACATACCACGTTGGTTTACCCCTTTTGAGATTTGGCAGTCCCCTCCTCTGCAGTGAGTACGGTGTGACCCCCAAATTTTTAATTTCTTTTAAATTGTGTTTTTTCTTTAATTAATACTTCAGTTGTATTTATGTTTGTAGCAAATTTCCTTATTTTTATCTAAAAGTGAGAGGAAGTAGTGTAATACCTGGTGCTTTTGCTGCCTTCCTGCATCACTTGGATTATGGGAGACACCCCAGCCTCCTTTTAAGTGAAGGGAAAAATGGGTCTATAAACAAATATAACAATTTAATAATAATAATAATAGCAGCATTACCAATAATCATAATATAGTAATGTATAATATATAATAATAATATGCCTGGCTTCATTCTCTGTGGTGTTATGCCTCCGCTGCTTTCCATATGTACAACTGAGCCAACTTGCCTGCCTTCTGACGTAGTATCTGTCGTTCTCATCATGCACTTGTTATAGTAGGAGTGTCCAGAGTATGCAAAGAACTTAACTCATTTTGGTTTACACTCAGTGTACGCTAGTACAGCTTCATCCCTGAGCCTGGCCATTCATATGGGCAAACACAGGACTTGCCCTTTTTTCCCAAGCATATGCATACAGCAACAGAAGGGGTTCTGGTAACAATTCACATTCTGGTTTTGAGAATCAGATTGAAAAGAAAATAATCAGATTGTGAGGACACAGTGTACCAAGAAGGTATAGACTAGGGGTCCTAAGGCCAAGGCGTACACAGTAAATTCTATCATTACCATTTCCTCTTGTTGCAAAGATATGAAGGATAATTAAAGCATTGGCTATCAATCAGTAAGGAAATAGAAAGATCTGTAAGCTTCAAATTCAGGCTCAGTCAGAGTCTTTCAGATGATCTAGGGCAAGGTTTTAAGAGCTATGGCTATAAATAATGTGATTTGCTGTCCATCTGCAGAGGAACTGAAGCAACAACAGTGACACAGAAAGCGTGTGTTAATTAGAGCCATATGCAAATTCTACATTAAATGTGAGGCTGCTTCTCCCTGCATTTAATGTAAATTTTTGATCTAATTGTCCCACTTTCTCCTCTCATTTGTTGTAAATTACTGTCCCTTCTGCTAAACGAATTTGCTCATCCGAATGCCACATTGTGGAGGAGTCATTGTCTGTGTGCTATTTGCATATATTCACTGAACTGTTATCACAATAATGCCTTAATGCTAAAGCAAATATGTATTTTAACAAAAGAAATGTCTGTGCTATTTCTATTTATTATTTAACCCTCCTGAGCTATTTATACAGCCCTGTTAGGAGGGACACAAATCCCTCTAATGAATATTCAGGGTGGTTGAAAGATCTTCCTCAGCTTTCTGGAGGTTGCCAGTGGTTTATATAATGAATATTGAAAATATTCCATATTAACATTATAGAGAATCCCAGACTGGTTTGTATTGGAAGGGACCTTAGAGCTCATCCAGCTCCAAGCCCCTGCCACGGGCAGGGACACCTTCCACTAGAGCAGGTTGCTCCAAGCCCCTGTGTCCAAGCTGGCCTTGAGCACTGCCAGGGATGGGGCAGCCACAGCTTCTCTGGGCACCCTGTGCCAGCGCCTCAGCACCCTCACAGGGAAGAGCTTCTGCCTCAGAGCTCATCTCAATCTCCCCTCTGGCAGGTTCAAGCCATTGCCCTTGTCCTGTCCCTACATCCCTTGTCCAAAGCCCCTCTCCAGGTTTCCTGTAGCCTCTTTAGGTATTAGAAGACTGCTGAAAGGTGATTATTGTGATATGATTGTGTATGTTTGCCTAAAAAGGCACTGAAAGTATGCATTGCAAACTATTTCCCTTTGATTTCAAGGGCTGTGGAACGTCTAGTATTTGCTGATATATACAGAACCCCATATTACCCAACTTAGTTTATGCAATTAGTCTGATGCCACGATCTGTACAGCCAGCACTTGCAAGGGGTTGGTGTATAGACCTCTGTTAGTGGCTCTTTGAGTATTTTTGTACTGGTGCTTTCACTAGTTTTCCTTTTTTTCCTTACACTGCCTCAACCCCCAAAACGTTCTTGTTTCTACTGAGGATTGGGGATTAAAACCCAGGCTTTCCAGGCTGGCCTGCTGCTTGTGCTACTGCTTTGCTGACTGTTGCCCAAGTTTTGCCTTCACTGCTGCGTGGCACTGACAGCCCCATGGACCAGAGCCTGTGGAACCCCAATGTTCACTGCACCCCGTCCTACACACACCTTGGTCACAGCCAGGCACAGTTCCCTTGTAAAATCCCTTTCCTTGATGGATTTGTAATGTTGGGGTGTTTTTTTCCTGTTAAAGATGTGTCCTTATCCTTGTACATTGAAATAATTAAATTCTCATTATGAAAACCAAACAGATGTTATGCTTTGTGCATTACAGATTGTTGCATTACTTTCTGCTTTCCTAACAATTCCTGATTTTCTGTTTTGCTTCCGTTTTTGTTGCTTCTTGCTATTTGCTTGCAAAAACAAAACAGGCAAGCCTGGTAAGTAAAGCTTTTCACCAACTTTCACACCTGCATTTGGCATTTTTCATTTCTTTTGCCTTTTGTTCTCTGTTTGCTGCATTCCCATTAAGTGATGTAATTCTGAGCTGAGCCTGAAAGCGGATCTGCTGCGGTGGTGCTCTGATTCTGTCAGTTTGGATAGTGTTAGTCCTGAGCATCCTGTTGTTATTGTTGGTGAGCCGTGGACAGCGTGTGTTGCAGATGTCGAAGCTATTGAATTCAAGTGTTTCAATCATGTAACCTCATAGATATCTTCAGAAATAAGTATCTATAACTGCTTAACTGAGATTTGACTGGCAGACTGGTACCAGCACTAAGCAGCTTTTTCATTACAGCTAAATTATAGTTTAGAAAATATCACATAGACCTTCGTGTCCCCCTCCAGCCAGATGCCAGCTTCTGTTTTCTGTAGTATTTAACCACTTGGGGTTTAGATGTTTATTAACTGAGATTATCAGATGCCCTTTCCCTAAGGCTCACTGGAAACTTCAAATTCATATGAAAGTTTTCCTCTTTAAACTTCGTATGTCACTCCCCCAACATAAATTCCTGTTTTCTCCTTAGAGTTTCTCCCCAGGCCATGGACACTTTTAGGATGTAGTAGAAGGGAGAGGAGAAGAGGAGCATTGGGTATCATCTGCCCCTAATTCCCATGTGGAAGTGGAGCTGGGGATGAATATTTGAGGAGCTGGTCCAGCTGAGGAGAGAGGAGAATGCACTGGGGGGAACAGAAGAGCTCACTAGTCATGAGGGAGTGAGTCATGGACTAACTGTGTAGCTTGCCCTAGAAACAAAAAGAAGGAAGTTGCTAAAATACCAGAGACAGCAGAAAAAGTGAAGTAGTGACATTAAAGGCATTTAAGTACATTACGTGATCATGCAAATGGATTCCTTTCCTCTGTGACAGCAGAGGTTTTGCCAGAGAGCAGGATCCTGCTAGTAAGGGGTTTGGAATTAAGCTAGAGCGTGTGTAATCTCCAGCGTGATTAACCAAATCTTGTGCTGGAACACGCAAGGTGACAACTTCTCAGGCTTAGAAAAATAAAGGGATGACAAATGGTTTTCTCATTTTACTTGAGATTACATGAATGTTGACATTACAGGTGATCACAGAGTGCCTTTAAGAAGGCAGAATAGAAAATGTTTATTCACCATGAAATATTAAATGTTATCAAACTGATGCAGCAGGATTTGTCAGTTCAAGGTGTTTGTTCACCAGTAAAATAAAGGTGTTACAATTTCCAATGCTACAAACCCAGTGCAGGTCCTGAGAGCTTCTCTGGCCCTTTCATTCTCCTGTGTCACATAGAGCAAAATAACCTCAGGTCAGGCTCTGTCCAAGCAAGATGCTGCGGAGAGTGTGCAGAGGAGCACAGCACATTGCCAACATGAGCATCGTCGCTGCTCTGGGCCAGGTTAGGCTAGGAAAAAGGTGTATAAAAGGGCTGAATATGCAAAAGGAAGAGGTTAATCTCGGTTTGGGAATGAACGGTATCAACTCTGACGTTTCAGAGCCAAGCAGCACTATGGAATACTTAATTCAGGTTAAGATTTCTGTTCAAATAAAAAAGTAATCTCTTGTTTAGTTCTTTATGTTTCAAAATATTAAAGGCCTGAATGAAAGTTGTAGCTCCTGAAATGCCCAGTGGTTTTCACGTGGGAGAACTTGCCTTATTTTAGCTTCCATCACAGACAAAGGAAAATGGTAATATAAAGCTGCTGTATTTTGTAGATGGGTTTTCATTTCAGTACTTTTCAAAGTAGCCCTTAAAAGAGGGACACACAAATCACATTTTAGGGTATGAAGCAAACAATGAAGCATTTTGGAAGGCAAGGCCAGACCTTTTCTTCCAGTGTCAGATGGGTATTCCAGTTTACTAGTAGGTCAATTCCTTTGCGAAGTTCTCTCCCATATGGATTTGGATTTCTGTTCCCACTGTCCCTGCCTCAAATTTAACTCTACACAGGAGAGGCTTGGAAGATGCTTTCTGCAGACCAGGACTTGGCAAGTCTATCTAGTGTTAGATTTCCTTTCTGCCACTTGCTATAGAATGAGAATTGGCAAAACACTGTTTTCCAAGGGAAGAATTAGAAGTTGAATTCCATTAAGCAAAGTGCCTTGTTTGTAAAGATTAGGAGAGATGCCAGGAGATGACAAGCATGTATCAGCAATGGCCCATAATTTATTGCCAGTGCTAGTAATATGCATGAATGTTGTGTCCTTCAGCTAGTGCATCTTCAGGCCAACGAGGGAAATCCAACATCAGTCTTTCTCTTGAGAACAGCTGAGTTCAGAGTGCAACAAATCAGCAGTACAGAGAGAGATTCACATTTTCCCCCAACATCCAAATACTTAAATATACTGTATTTAGCACCCTTTTCCCAAAACAGGATCATGTGTTTATATAAAAGTGACTTCTGTTTGGACCCTGCAAACTTGCTAATCCACAACATAGAGCACAGTAGAGTTGAAACTATAGATGGTAGTGGAATCAGTGTTCTTTTACTACTGTTACCCTTTCTGAAATCATTGTTTTCCCTCCCCTTCTCTTCTTTCTAACAGAGGATGAACAGAGAGAGAAATCTGTCTCCCACCACACTGTTCAGCAGCTGATAGTGGAGAAGGAACAAGCATTGGCAGATCTGAACTCAGTGGAGAAGTCACTGGCAGATCTTTTCAGGAGATACGAGAAAATGAAAGAAGTATTGGAGGGGTTTCGGAAGGTGAGTCCTGTTAAAGTCCCTTCCTTCAAAGACCAAAGCAGAGCAGGCTCTTGTGTGTACCAGTTCTGCTTAACAGAAAGCAGGACTTTGTTTCCAGTTGAATCTGATGTACTGCATTAGAGTGCAGTGTGCTGGGGGAGGGAGAACATGACTGCTCATTTGTGCTTTCCCTTTGGAATAGCTTTAAAAAGATGGAGATTTTCCACAGGAGCACCTTCTTCCCACCTGTGACACTGTGATTTCAGTAGATGTCACATAATCTGGAGAGGGGCTTTTTACAAGGGCCTGTAGGGACAGGCTTTAACCTGCCAGAGGGGACACTGAGATGAGCCCTGAGGCAGAAGCTCTTCCCTGTGAGGGTGCTGAGGCGCTGGCACAGGGTGCCCAGAGAAGCTGTGGCTGCCCCATCCCTGGCAGTGTTCAAGGCCAGGTTGGACACAGGGGCTTGGAGCAACCTGCTCTAGTGGAAGGTGTCCCTGCCCGTGGGCAGGGGTTGGAACTGGGTGACCTTTAAGGTCCCTTCAACCCAAACCAGTCTGGGATTCTATGACTTGAGCCCATGTCAGGGCTGGCTTCTGGTCTGAGCATTCTATTCAGTGCTAGACTGAAGCCCTTAAAATATCTGAGTGTAACTCCCACAAATAGGTGCCTGTCCTCCACTTCAACCTCTTGGATTATATTGAATGTAATCTTCTCATTTTAGAATGAAGAAGTGTTAAAGAAATGTGCACAGGAATATTTATCACGAGTGAAGAAGGAAGAACAGAGGTATCAAGCACTCAAAATTCACGCTGAGGAAAAACTGGACAGGTAAGTGATTGTACCCCTCTCTCTTCAGTTCATGCTGCGGGAGTATTCGTGGGTAGACCTTGTATCCCAAACCTGCTCCTTCAGTGCACAGAGCACAGGTTGCTCAGGGATGGAGGGTGGAATGAAACACCATAATGAGTATTTCTGTGATGTGCTGGTGTTTCTACCAGCTCCTGATCATACTGAACACCTTAAATTTCTATCTTTATCAAATGTCTTCATGTTTCTTTAACGTATTTTCCAGGGAAGAAGGAGAAGGAAGCCATTAGCTAGGTTTATGCAGTGGTGGAGGGCTGTTCTCAGATATTTGCACTTGCAGCCAGTATTCCTGCCCCCAGAGATTTGCTATTGCCCCTGTGCTGTGTTAGTGCCCTGCATCAGTCAGCAGAACAGAACATGTAAGTGCAGCTCAGACCTTTCAGTGCAGGATTAGTTTCTCCTCAGTAACACCAGTTATCTGGGCTGGGTCAGCCCAACTTGTGCTGAGGGTGACAAGGAATAGTCATACAAAAGAATCATGCCAGATGTGCATGGATATTAACTCCTTAAATCACCCCTAAGGAGAGAACATTAGGTTGTGGCTTAAGCCACAGAGAGGCAGCTCTGGGTGACTTTTTTTGTATGCTTCCATGTAACGGGCAGTTAAGCATTTCCAGGAATTCCACTCAGGACTCATATACAGTCCCCATGACCCAAGACATGTTTCCAAAATGCCACTAGGATTGATCAGTGCCTACAACAAAGTAAAACTTGGATTTGCTTTCCAGCTGTTGTCCCAGTTATGAGCCTGCTCTGTAAGATCTGGAGGTCATGTTTAGAAGCTGCCATAAAACACTTCTTCTGAAGTGATGTCTGTGACCCCAGCACAGATATCTGAGAGAAGCATGGAGGAGATGACATAGACATTAAGAAAAGGCTTTGCAGCCTCTGCTGAGCAAGAGAGGGAGTCGTGAGAAGCCTCTAGGGACAAGTCTCTCAGTACTTTCCAAGACATGCATCTGTTAAGACAGGGTCCATCCTTTGGTACCCACTGTCCTTCCCTGTATAGAACATGATGTGACACAAATCTGTGTTTTTCTAGAGCCAATGCTGAAATTGCACAGGTGAGAGGCAAGGCTCAGCAAGAGCAAGCAGCGTACCAGGCCAGCCTTCGTAAAGAGCAGCTCAAAGTGGATGCATTGGAAAGAACACTGGAACAAAAGGTAAACAGCCATTCAGCTTTTTTAATGCAGAACAGCGTGACCAAAATTAAGTGAAACATGTAATTCCAGTGCTGGCTTATGTGCCTCCCCTGTTAACACAGACAACATGATCAGATACATAGATCTGTACAGCTTAGGGCAAAAAGAGCTGTAGGAAATCCCTGTTTATATCTCCTGTTCTCTAGCACAGCAAAGGAGCTTGTTTTCAGTACAGGACAGCTCGTCCTTGCTTAGAGCCCCTGGAAAACAGGGTGACAATAACGCTCTAAAAGTGCAGCCTAGAAATACATTTACACTATGTGGTGTTATTGTATGCTAGGAATAACTGCTGTAAAGCTGTCTGCTTTAGTGCTGAATTGTTATGAAGGCAGAGGAGATGCATATGGAAATATGCATAGTGTTTGAATGCACTATAGGTAGCTCACTATGTATATATATATATATAAAAAAATATATGTACATATGTCTCTCTATATGTACAGATATTCTGTTTCAGGACTGGAGAAAACTTCATTATCCCAACTTCTCCCAGATACTTAATAATGCCTTTTATTTTCCAGAACAAAGAGATAGAAGAATTAACAAAGATCTGTGATGAACTGATTGCCAAAATGGGGAAAAGCTAACTTCTAACCAAATTTCTGGACTTCAATATTGAGTGCAATATGACCATTGGCACACTGATGTCCATACATTTATGTGGACAGGTTATATTTTCACTTTTTCGTATGCACTACTGTATTTTCTTTCTAAATAAAGTTGATTTAATTGTATGCAGTACTCAGATGACTATCAGAATTTCTTGCTATTGTTTGCATTTTCATAGTATAATTCATAGCAAGTTGATCTCAAAGTTCCTGTATCAGGGAGATTGTCAAGTTCTCTAATTACAAATTGCTGATCCTAGCCTTCCCTTTGTACATGAGTTCCCATGTTGGATGTCTTTTGGATTTAATATAAACATGTATTACTTGCATGGGGACTCTTGCCTTAAGGAGCATAAACTTTATCTGCATTTGCTGATTTGTAAAATAAAATTAAAAATGGAAGAAAAAAAAAGGAAATGCATGTCACTGAAATGAAATTCTCTATTGTAAATAAATTTTTTCGTTGAAAGTTGAAGATGAGAATGGTTCTGGTTTATGGACTTCACTTACTTCTTGCGCAGCTCTGATTAATGAATTCCTTTGCAGAAAGCACTTCGGGGGTCACTCACTGCTTGGAGCACTCTGTGGGGCACAAGAATATCCCACTTATGTGTACATATCTGTGTCAGTATCTTGCTCTCTCTATAAATATATATGTATATGCTAGATTTGGACCACTCAAGGTCTCAAGAACAAACTTAATCCTCCAAAATATTTAATGCTCTGACCCTGATCCAGCAAATCCCACAGGGAGATGTGATGAGGCTGTTTGCACAAGTCAAAGGCAGTGACATCTATCACTGAAAGGTGAACGCATTTTCTTCTTCCTGCCCCTGGAAGCATTTGCCTGCTGGGTTTGTGGAGATGAAGTACGTGTGCTTAGCAGTACAACCAGAATAAGCTCGATAAGTAGCATTCTTGGACACCTCTTTATCCTGTAAGTTATCCTCTGCAGAGGATTAGATATGTAAGAGAAGCATTAAGGCTTTAATAGCAAACAAACTGCTTGCTTTGCTTAATGGTGCATCTCTTGTATCTCCATGATGTGGACAGTCTTCAGCCTGGTTCTTGTCAGCTGCCTTTTTGTACTCAAAAGTAAGTCAACAACCTTTTCTTTCCTTTTTTAGTTCATTTCCGACTTCAGGCATGGCTGAGCCTCTTTGCTGTTCTGGGCTTTCTCTCCTGGCTTTGTTTGGTTTGAGATTATTTTGTGGATGTGGTTAGCAGCTCAGAATATCACCTCTGCTGTGTAATGTCAACATCAATATCTATGTTAACAGCAGGAAGCGTGCCTTCTGCTCTGCAAGTTTCGAGTATGGTATTTGAAATAGATTTCAAATTCATGCTTGCCTTTGAAACTACCATGTAGTTGGAACCAAGAAAAAGAGGATTGAGTTACGATTGTGATGTTTAAGCAAAAGCAAAACTTGAAGTGCACTCTTGTGCCTTCCAGCTGAATTCATACTTTGGGAGAAAATGAAATCTGGATCATAGTAAGATTTTTTTGTGTTTAAAATATCCTTTTTTATGGTACTATGGACCAAAGATCATGGAGGGGAAAGGGGGAAACATGATGCTCCAACTCATTACAGTGGCCTCTGCTCTGAAAGTGTTACGAGAAGGTGTGGATGCAATTACAGAAGTAATAATATAAGTTCTCATATTATTTTAAGTGTAATTGTAACAACTACATAATATATGGCTGATTTTATTTTAATCTTTAAAATCAGTATCTGGACCACCTCTAAAAAAGAAAAATTAGGAGGATTTGCAAATCTTTGGATTTTTTAAAACCTTTTTGCATTTTTTTCCATGTTATTCAAAGAAAATTAGGAAGACTGTGTAGCTTAACATTTAAGATATTTTTGGTAAACTCAGTACCCTACTGTTACAAGTGGTCTTTTTCTCCTTAATGACAGGTGAAGCACTGCAGTGTTACACCTGTGTAGGTTCTAGTGATGAAGACTGTAACAGACAAGGAACTCAGCAATGTCCAGGGCATTCAGATGCGTGCGCAATCATTAGAGGACAAGCAAGTAAGTAGTCGCCAACAGTTCAGACTCATTACGTGTTTAATAGTAGAAATAACTAATCAGTGTTGGAAAGAGAAGAGTATATATAAGCTAAGGAGAAAAACAAAGGGAAATGTTTCTCTTAAAATAAATCCTATTAATAAATAAACAACCTGCTCTAGTGGAAGGTGTCCCTGCCCATGGCCGGGGGTTGGAACTAGATGAGCTTTAAGGTCCCTTCCAACCCAAACCATTCTAGGACTCTATGAAACCCTGTTAATAAATCTCAATCCCTAATTTTAATGTGATACAAAATCCCACTGAGTATGATGTGCCTCAATGTGCTGTATCCACACTATGTGAAAGCTGTAAAAAAACAGTTTAAGTATTACCCACTTCTTACTTAAATCTGTTGTTTATAAGGACTTTAGAAGTTAAAGGGCTTGCCTGGAAATTAGGAAGGAAAAGAAGCTAATAAGGCACTGCACTTGAGCATGTTCAGATGTATTTAAGCTGCAGCAGTTGCATCTAAGATAAATTAGTTATTTAACTTCAGTGGGAGCTGGTTAGTGTGCTGTAAGCTGATGCAGCTCTATCCATTGACTTCTAAGGAATGGCCAAACCTAACACTGTTGCTCAGTGTTGGATGGTCAGATTCGTGCTGAGGAGATGCAAAGAGGAGTGGGTGACCATGACCATGAAGGTCCTTTTGGTTCACTGTGGCTCTGTTCTAGGTGGCATTATGAAGTCCTGTTCGTTCAGGTCCTTCTGCGAGCGGGCAAAGAGGGATGGATCCAAAGCGCCTGGAGTGAGCGTTCAGTGCTGCTACTCAAACAACTGCAATGCAAAGAGCCTGGCTTCAAGGGTCACCACCTCCACGAGCTACTTCTCTCTCCTCGTCTTTACATTGCTGTGGCACCCACTGTTGAAGCTGACATGAGGGAGGAATGAGTCTCCTGAAGCAACAAGTCTGCCTTCTTAGAAAGGGATGTTTATATTTCCTAATCACTTCACTCCATGTACTCCATGTTACTCCATGACCATTTCTTCGTAGGCAAAAAGCAGTAGGCAGACCTGACAGATGTCCAGATAAAAGTTGCTCCATCTGCTAAATATGTCTTGACCTATATGTAAGAAACGCAGCCCTCTTCTTGTTTAAAGCAAGGGATTGATTGTATGAATATCTCACATTTTCCTACTCTTTAGGGAAGGAGAAATCTTAGCTGCAAGTAGCCTTGTAGTAGGGCAAAGGACCAATATCTTCCAAATGCTGTTTACTGTTGGCAGACATTCAAAACAAGCTACAATTTTCAAGCACAGTGTATCTGTAGCTAGTAGGCAGGTGGTCCTCCGAAGTAGTAATGTTGAAAAGGCAAAACGAGAAGTGACATCCCACACAATGTGCTAGCACTAAGCAGGGTCTTGGGTCTGTGATGCTGGAGAGCAGGGTGGTACCTCCTTTCATTCAGAACTCGGGGAGACAGACAAGCAGGTGAGTGATATTTGTAGATTTTAATGTCCATCTGTGATGATCTGGTCTAATCTCTGGCACAGAATACGCACAGGACTGGCTTAAAGTCCAGCTGGTGTAATTGAAGTAGAGGTGGTCTTTCGAGTTCTAGTTTTAGATGTCCATTTGGGAAAAGTTTTGGTTGTCAAGTTTATGGAACTCACAAAATACGTGGCAAAGTAGCTTTTTCTACTAGTTTTTGTGTTGTGACTTTTTTTGGGTACAATTCTTTGACAAGGCAGTGTGTCACAGAATCCTGCACATTCACAGAGATGTTATGAAGGCTGCAAACTCTAGAGAGCTGCTTCAAGTGAAATCAGTGAAACCTCCACATAGACCATAACCCCAGCCTGCCTTAGCTGTTGCCTGTCACATGGACCAAACTGTCTTTGTTTCTTTGTACTTGTTCCTCTACATGGATCCTTCCATCATCCCACGTAGATTGTGGCTTGAGACTGGGACTATTATTCTTCTGGGGCTTTGTTCAAATGGGCTCTCAGACGAGGCAGTTCTGGTCTATACTTAGTTGTTAGGCGCAAGTCTGATGAAGCTGTTGAATATAAAGATTGCAACAATGCAGCAGATCTTGGCTGAGAATGTTAATTTAGACTTAAATATCTGTATAAAATCCACTTAAGCTGGTTTGAGTGTTTTTCGTTTCATCTCAGCTTGAACTGGTTCCTTCAAACTGCTCTGCTGCAGGATTATGTCTTTCTTTTCTAAGTGTTGTGTAATGATAAAGCCATATTGAATGTCATCTCTGTCTATGCTCAGTGCACTTCCTTAACGAGAAAATAAAATGCATGTGATGGCTGAGAATGTCTCTTGATAAACAAAACTGCATCTTCCATGTGGGATTTCCCACTAGCAGGAATTCCAGCTTCTTTTTCTGTGGGTTGTATTTCTTTAATCTGTAAGATGAAATAGTGAATGTTGATAGTCTTCTTACTGTGATATTTCCCTGATGAAATAGGAAGGTGAGGCTCTATCCTCTTGACAAACACCATCTGTTACTCCTGACAGCAGCCAGGACTCAGATCTTCAGCCTCCCACCGCCTCGGGTCGATTCTGCCACCCAGCACATAACATTTGCCTTTACAGGGCTGACATTTTTCCTGCCCAATGATGAACCTGAAGTGCATGTATAGACCTAGAAATGATAAACCATATTTATGGATGGATGGATGATGTTGAAGGGGTTTCACAATGGTTCTTGGCATAAACACTAACAGGAAGACAAGCGCAGAAAAAAATGTGCTTGGGACAAAAAAGAAGGAATATTTGTTAAACTCTCTTAGAAATACAGAAAATATCTTAAAGTTTCCATTGCCATGTCTGTGCAGAGCAACTCCCAGTCATATGTAAAGTAGAAAGGGATTGTCTTTAGTTTGGTTATTCTAGAATCTAATCATTCCCGGCGCAGTGGCATACTCTGTCTTCCTTAATGCTGACAGACAGTTGGAACAAAAGGAGCAGAAACTGATAATGAAATGCCTTCTGCTGCAACAGAAAATGACAGGACTTCTTTATCGTGAGTTGAATCACTGTGATGCACCAGTTGGGTAAGTACCGGGTTTGAATTTAACGTTACCCTCTCACCTTCAAGAAAGGATCTGCAAAGCAAGAGATTTGTAATTTCTAAGTGAGAAAATCATAGAATCATCAGAGAATCCCCTACTGGTTTGGGTTGAAGGGACCTTAAAGCTCATCCAGGTCCAAGCCCTGCCACGGGCAGGGACACCTTCCACTAGAGCAGGTTGCTCCAAGCCCCTGTGTCCAACCTGGCCTTGAACACTGCCAGGGATGGGGCAGCCACAGCTTCTCTGGGCACCCTGTGCCAGCGCCTCAGCACCCTCACAGGGAAGAGCTTCTGCCTCAGAGCTCATCTCAGTCTCCCCTCTGGCAGGTTAAAGCCATCCCCGTTGTCTCTGTTACAACTTGTAAGACTTACAGGCAGCCCCCAATCATATTTTCCATGGTTTCTCATTATATCCTCTTGGTTTTGGCAGAGCAGACAGCATTTCCTTATTTTCCCAGTCTTCTCAAAGACAGCGAGAGCCTCTGGGACCTACCAGGAGGGCAGATCTGACAAAGTGCCCCTGCCCTTTCTCAAAGAGCAGACATGCAAGTGTATCATGTAATTTGTGTTGATCTTCATCCAGGCTTGACTTTCCCACAGCGAGAGCAAAGTTCCAAGTTGTGTCTTGTTCTTGTTAAGGAATAAGCAATTCTGTAAGCTCGTGAGCTTTAAAATCTAGATCAAAGATTTCCCTCAATACTGGCTGAGCTATTTAATGAAAAAAGTTTTAAGTACTTCTTGGGGTCACAGAGCAGTTTCTTTTTAACCTTTCTCTTCATGTGAAGTGATAGTCGTGTGGCTCTGTTCTACAGGGGTTAAATCAAACAACACCCTTGTACCTTGTGCCATCATGTCTTTGTCAAAGCCCAGCCGTGACAGATCTAACTGTGAGCATCACTCCAAAGGCTTTTACCCTTTATGGACCTCATAGATGTTTAGGATGTAGTCTGGGGCTGTTGGTTGTGGCTGGTGATGGCCCTTGGAGGTAGTTTTATGCTTTTGAAATCAGAAGTCCTTACTGCAGTTCATGGTGCTCAAGGTTATCACCCACATACACACCCAAACACACTCCCTCTTATCATCCAGAGCCAGCAGCACAAAGGGCATTTTTAATTGGTAATTTATGATGTGCTTCCATGTAGGATATTTACTCACAACAGAGTGGAAAGAAGTGATAACTGTTAATACAAGTAGCAGTGTGTACAAAGAATGCAGTTAGGAATTCATCATGCTGGGGGAGTAGGTACAAGTAAACTTCATCAGCATCCGAATAAAACAAGGGAAAAGCCACTCGGGGATTCAGCTTAGCACAAACCACAGGAGCAGCATGTGGTGCTTGGCAGAGGGCTTTATGGAAAGTAGGTCTTGTTAAAAACATCTCATTTGAGGTTGTGGATTTTTGCTGAGGAAGGCAAACAGATTTTGCAACGCATTTCAGATAGAATTGCAGTCGTGATACACAGGCTGAGAGTTCAGGAGCTGGAATTGCTAAAAGCTGCAGACTGCAAAACCAAGTTCTTGGTATGTTGGACACAGTTGGTCTCACATCATCTTTCTGACAACCTCAGGGTGTTACCAGAAGTGTCACAAAAAGAAGGGGCTGTCAAAGTGCTGGCATGTCTGCAACAAGATGGTCCTATGCGTTGCCATAGGGACAGGTTTCCAAGGGAGACACATAATTCACTTTTCTGGAGCAAAACTAAAGCAGAGGAATGAGAGTGGGAGGATGGGGCTGAGCACTTCCATAGAATCACAGAACCCTGGAATGGTTTGTGTTGGAAGGGACCTTAAAGCTCATCCAGCTCCAACCCCCTGCCATGGGCAGGGACACCTTCCACTAGAGCAGGTTGCTCCAAGCCCCTGTGTCCAACCTGGCCTTGAACACTGCCAGGGATGGGGCAGCCACAGCTTCTCTGGACAACTCTGCTCCACACTTAACACTGTGAAGCAGTGCACTACACTGAAATTGCTTATACTTCTTCTAGCAGCCTGATCTAGCCCAGCAGGCAATATTTCATTCAAGACCTACCCTTCTAGATGCTAGCTCAGAACACTTGTAAGCATGAGATGATGTTTGAAAGGTGAAGGGAATTTCTCACCTGAAGTCATTTCCCTTTTCTGAAGACTTCCAGCCCTTCATCCTCACCAAAATGGTTTCCATCTTTTGCTTAAAACACTCAAGTTTGGAAGGTGTTTGAACACTGGCAGAGACTTGGCCAAAACTCAAGTGTTCAGATGCATTCACTGATTCCTATTGTCTTCGTTTGAGATGTGTCATCTTATTTTAAGCAATGCACCCTCAGTTTCTGATTCTCAGTGCAAACAGGTCCGTGTCTTCAGAACTGGCTTTTGAGATGTGTTCTTTTGATCCTGAGGATGTTCATCTCCCTTTAGCAGCTTGTTCTTACCCCCTTTTGCAGCTTTTCATCAAATGAAAAGATTTCCAAAAGTGTGTATTTATTGGTTTCAAGTTCTCATATATATGTGTCTCTGGAATGACATAGCACAATAATCTCTAAGTTGCCTCTCCCAGCTCTATGATGATTACTAGTCTCAGCCTTTATCAGCATGACATATTTTGCTTTAATTTACATTATGCTGAGCAGATGACGACTTAATGGCTAAGGCCTGTATCAGCCATCAGGAGAACAGCTCCCACCCCACCAGCAGACGTGCCAGAAACCCAGAAGCTCTGTTTGAAGCCAGACGCACTTAAATCACAGTCAGTTGTGAGAGTGGAGCGTCGCTGGGGCTGCAGAGGCGGGGTTAAGACACACTTTTAGAGCAATCCACTGTCACAGAAGAGAAATGAGCATCTTTGCAGTATGAAATAGCCTGAGTGCTTTGGTCTCACCTCTGATTCACTGCATCTTTGAAAGGTGCCACCACCGGCTGTACATAGGCAAGGAAGAGCAGCTAGTGACAACCCCTGCCTTCATCTCTCCCCTCACTTAGTCCTTCTAAGGATTAAGCTTTACTTTTGGGAGCTGTCTTTCTGGACATTTCTTTTGCACTGTACCATTAACGGTGCTTATGAGGATTTGGCAGCCTCCATCACTGAAGTTTCCACACTCCCCCAGCCAACTACAACTCCTCATACTGGATAAACATGTCTGGTTTTGTTAAATATTCAGTTTCAATGAATATGACTCTGGAAAGAGCAAACCAGCTACCAGGATGGAGCAAATCCCTGAGCAGGGCAGTTAACTGAGCCAGGAAAAATGTGCATTGGGAAGTCATCTGAGCAGGGCTGTGCCCCTGGGGCACTGGCAGAGGGTTTATTTGCATTCCTGTAATCCATGTAGGAGGAGACATCTACGAGGCTGCTTTGCATTTGTTTGAGCAGCAGATGAAACCCAATGGCTTGTCCCATTGGTTTGGTTATAGCTCTCCCCGAGGTGTGGGACACGGAGGAGTTTCTGCTCTAAAGCATCTTCACGATGCAGCTCCGCTCTGTTGAGTTTTTACACGTTTAGTAGATCTTCCTCTGAATCCCAGCACAGCCACAGGGTCAAACCCCGAGATGGATAAGTGTGTGAAAATCTGCATGTGTGTCTAGGGAGCAGTGCTCCGAGATGAGGGTGGGTTTGCAGTCAAAGCAGTTTTCACCAATTGCTGGCAATTTCATCTGTGATATTTTAGGAGCTGTGCAAGCCAAGAAGGCTTTTAAAGCTGGCCTTGATGAGACTCTTCTGAGGATGGTGACAGGTAGGGGATGGAAAGAAAATTCCAGTTTGACACCTCCTGTTAACATTAGAGAGAAGCAGTCCCTGAAAAAGCCATCTTCTGTCCGCCCAAAAGTCAGGATCCCTTGCGGAAACTGAAAAAGATCCCTTGCTCATGAAGGATCAGCAGTGCAGTGATCTCATCTGACCTTCACTTTAACATGGCTTATCCAAAGCTTTTCATGCTTATCCAGACCTTGGCTCCAGACTGCACAATGAACCCAAGCTATCTGGGGCAAATCCTTTCTTCCAGCTTGGAGGATGAAGAGAGGATTACAAGCCGGGGTGTCCTGAGCCAGCAAATGGAACAGTCCTCCCCATCCTGGAGCTGGTTTCTAAGTCATGGTGTGCTTGAGGATGTGTCTGTGCCCAGCCTCAGAGACCAGTTTACCAGGAGACAGATGGCCTGCGGGCTGCTCTGCTCTCCAGAAATAAGGAGTCAGCCACAGAGCTTAAAATAGTTCTCTCTTTTATTTCCCTTCAGCAGTTTTGCTCTAGTTTTGCCCAGCAGCCACAGAAGCGTTTTCATTCATGCTGTTTTCATAACTGGGAAACTGAGGTCGAGGTGGCCACAAGCCCCAGTCAAGCAGAGGAAATGGGATTGGAGCCGGTGCCTGGAATTAGGTCAAGGTTTAGTGATGTTGCTGCCATTGGAAGCTTGCCCTGGTAGAAGCGAGGTGCCTGCAGACAGACACCAACCCTCAGGTGTCTCAGCCCTGTCTCTGCTCCAGGTCCCCTCTCAGAGCCGGCCGTCTGGATGTCAGCTTTGTCCTGCTTCCCTGCCGGATGCTGCTGGGAGTTTGGATGCATTTTAAATCAGATTAGACTCCTAGTTCTGCATGAGAAGCCTGAAGCGGCTGCAGTGCCAAATCAGGGGCTCATTGTGGGAGTTGTTGAGCATCAGCGCACCCGTTCTTTATTCTTCCAAAGATCACCTTCACTGCGTTGCTGCATAATTCACAAAAGAAACTCCTTGGGCTGTCACCTAATCAGTGGACTTCTACTTAGTCAACAGAAGACTCATCTTCAGCCCCTTAGCTGAGGCATGGTGGTGTCTCCAGGCAGTACAGTGGGGCTGGCACGCACAGGATGAGCTCCTCAGATGTAGGTACCACTGTGGCCTCCGCTCTGGACAGGTAACACGAACACACCTTATGGTTTTGCTGTTTGTGGAAAAATAGAAGAATTGCATATTGAAACACCAGAAATTTACAATAGAAAAGGAATGGTACAACTACGTTTAGCCTTGGATAATGCTCTTGCAGTGGTGACAGACTAAAGGCAGAGGTGAGGGAAGGTTTGAGGTTTGAGGTTGGGCGTGCAATTTTACTGAGGCCAACTGAGGAATCTGGAAAAGGAAACAGGCACAAAAGTCCTTCTGCAGATGTGAAAACATTTAGTATTTAAGTTTTCCTCCTCTTTTTTTCTTCTCTAAGGTTAGGTACCCAGAAACCCCATCCAAAGGAACTCGTTCTCACCTACACGCAGAAGATCACAGAAGATTCTGGTCCATGTCAGAAACAGTGACCTGAGAGAAGATATTCCTTGGAAATTGCACTTTATTTTCCCTGATCCAAGTATTAGGACTTTAATGCAATGTTTTCCTTTTATCACAGAATCAATTGTTAGGGAAGACCATTCAAGCATGATTTTGGTGGAGGTTTGGCTGTGGTGGGTTGTGATGCATCGTACTCTGGAATATTGGCTGCAATTCATGTCAAAGACCAGCATCATACTGCATTATCTTCAAATGAATGGGGCTTGGAGCAACCTGCTCTAGTGGAAGGTGCCCCTGCCCATGGCAGGGGGTTGGAACTGGATGAGCTTTAAGATCCCTTCCAACCCAAACCATTCTATGATTCTATGAAATGGGAGCAGCCCTGCTTCTCACACCTAAGGAAGGCCAGGGTACATTAACAAACCTCCAGAGGTGCTGGCTACATGTTTGATTTGCTAATCCTCGGCACTGGGCTGTGATAAAAACCCAGAGAAATAGGGCTGGGAAGGAGGAGGGTGGTACAGAAACTGGAGCCTTTACAGAACATAATCAAGGCTTCCAGCCAGGACAAAACGAAAAGAGCTTTCAGCCACCGAATTGAGGTAGTTCTCAGGAAGAGCTATTTGCTTCGTAGTATTTTTTGACCATAAAGTATCATTCCAATACTACAGTTGAACTGGAATTGTGTATCTCAGTGGAATCAATGCTCCTGCAGTTAGCTGAAGGTACCACCTTGATGAGTAGAGGCTCACGGGAGCGTGCTCTGTGGTGTCGCTCAGCTTTTTAATTGCTTTTAAACATAGCAGCATACACAAAGCAATGCATTAACCCATGCAAAGCCCAATGATCTCACCGATGGCAAGGGAACTGCACACAGCAAAACCAACCACAATGCCACAGAGGGACATTTATGGCAGTAATAACCAGTTTTCACTTGCCCATCACCGCCACAGGGCTGGCAGGCAGCAGGAGCTGCGCTGGCCAGTCATTTGCTGCTGAGCATCCATGAAGTGCTTTCAGCTGGACCGGTTCCTTAGCAATACATCCAATCCTGCAGCCAAGCTGTTCCCTCAAGATAGCCAAGGCATATAATTTTATGTATGCAATGATATAGTATAACTCTGTTATGGTGATAAAGCTAGCCCAGGAATGAAAGGAGTCTACAAATCTGTATCCAAGCAGGAAAAGTAATCCCTGCCTTTCTCTCAGCATCTCAGGTCCTGACTAGGAGGGATGCAACGTCTTGGTTCTGAAAGCTCTTTTGAATTAAAAAATGATTGAATTAAAAAGAAGAAAAACAAGCAGCAGCAGCAGAAAAATCTATATATTGTCAAACTGTCTTGATCTGCACTAATATCTCACTACAAAGGATGAGCTGATCTATAGTGTGAAGGTACCAATGGAAACGCTTTGAATCCAGAGGTCAGATTCAGATAAACCCTCAGCTTATCCTAATGACTGAATTAGTTTATGAGCCCATTTTTGCATAGCTTGTCGTTAGAGTACCTGCAAAACCTCTTGATGGGCTGAAGAACAGTTAGGCCATTTTACAGCTCTGCTGTGGAGGATGGAGGTGTCTATCGCACATGTCTACCTACTGTAGAGACCTTGACAACTGAATGACATTTTCACCATAGACCAGATCTGACTTTACTTTCCTGTTCAGGGGTTTAGTTTCTGTGTCTCTCATCAGGAGAGCCTCACACACAGCATCTCCAGAGTGAGAGAACTGCAAAAGATTATCATGTTTATTGCCTTGCTGCAGCACATGAAAGCAACATGAAAACAAATATTGATGACAGGCATGAAGCGAGTCCTCTTGGCTTGATAGTGCATAGAATCACAGAATCACAGTACAAGGGTTGGAAGGGACCTTAAAGCTCATCCAGCTCCAACCCCTGCCATGGGCGGGGACACCTTCCACTAGAGCAGGTTGCTCCAAGCCCCTGTGTCCAACCTGGCCTTGAACACTGCCAGGGATGGGGCAGCCACAGCTTCTCTGGGCACCCTGTGCCAGCGCCTCAGCACCCTCACAGGGAAGAGCTGCTGCCTCAGAGCTCATCTCAACCTCCCCTCTGGCAGGTTCAAGCCATTCCCCTTGTCCTGTCCCTCCATCCCTTGTCCAAAGCCCCTCTCCAGGTTTCCAATATTTAAACTAGAAGTAACACATAAATATTTCAAGTTTTAACAGTTTTCTTGAATTATCAGAGTACCAAAACCTCTTGGCAAGCAGCAGCCAGATAGATAGACTGCTTTTGCAGACAGAGATTGTTAGTGTCTCTCATGTATTTGTATTTGCCTTATATGATTTATTCAGTTATCTGCTTTGGAAACCTCATTTTGCACATCCAATTAATGGCATCAATGACAACGATTGACAGGAAGTTTGAAAATTAGGAATCAAAGACACCACAATTCCATCTGCAGTCCCATTCTGTTAAGATCTAAGTGTCCTTAAATGACACTTAATTTGCACGTTCATGATTTGTTCCTTTGATGGAGCAAGATATCAAACAGCAATAGAGAACTGACTGATTAGGATCATTAGCAATCACTTCTTTTTACTTCACAGCTGCCTGATGCTTCCCAAACAGGAGGGATATTAGAGGAACTTTCATGTTCGAGTAAAAAGAGATCAGTCCTTCTGGAAAATCATATATAAGTGCAAGGAATATATGGACAAATACAGGTTCTCACTGATACCACCCAAGAGGCTGAACAACTGAGGTATCTGTGTTACCTTTTCATACTGATGACATTTAAATTGAGGAAATAAATTCTGATGATATCAGAAAACCAGGCAGGTTTTTTTACATGGGGTCGTATATTTGGTCCTGGGAATGGAATATTGTGTTTTAGAAACAAGGTTAAAGCATCTTCCACCTGAGGATTTAGAAACCCCTCAGACAAACACCTCACTTCCAGCTCAGACCATCTCACACATCCTCTCTTCCCTCTTTCTCTGTTTTCCCTGGAATTACTTAGGGCATTAACAGCCATTCATTCTGGAGAACATCTCATCCCTCTCCTCAGCCCCTCTCTTGTTACTCTCAGTCACTTTGGTCTCTTCAGTATCATTAAAACATTCCCTCTCCCTGCTCTTTTCCCCTCCATACACTAAAATAATCAGGACACCACTCATTTATATTCATATCATCCAACTCCTCTTCGAATTCCTTATGAAAACTCCTTTTTCTCAGAAATTCCTTCTTTCATCCAACTGGCAACAGCGCTTGGTCACTGCTCAACTGTTCCTCAGCTGCTGCCAGGGCTTGGCCTGGCATCTGGCTCCCACGCAGGGTATCAGGCTTCCCGTGCTTTGCTTACAATAATAGGAAACCTAACACCCCTTCTGGAGCCTGGTAATGGGAAAAGATCTTTTGAGGTTTCCTCAAAATGGTTTTCCAAATGCCGGGGAATGTTTCATTGGCAAACAGCTGCTAGTAACCAGAGTCCTCCCCCCATTCCTATTTAACTATTACAATTACCTTTTAGACTTATTTTGTAAGTTCTGGTTACAAAATAGGAGCATTTCTTTTATATGCTTTGGAAATAGTTCTTTTTCCTCTGTATCACAGGTGTCAGCCCATCATGAAGTCAGGAGTTTGCTCAGCTACATCTGCTGGACAGATGAAACAGAGATGCTGCTGAGGTCTGGGAGCACTCCTTGGGGTGAGGACTACCATGGTGACAAATCCAGGGAGTGGCTTGGGATTATTTGGGTTTGGGATTGTTTGATGCTTTGACCAGCATCAAACTGCTGTCAGATGCCTCGAAGCTCTTGGGTAAATCCTTCCACATGCATCAGCTTGCGTATAACATCACTGTATGTGTCTTTGTATTGCGTTACTTGACAAAAATCAGGCTTGAAATCTGTTGACGACGGCATCTCCCCTAATTTAAGATGCTGAATAGTTCGCCCATTGGTTTATGTCTATAATGATCTTGTCAGTCGATGAACTTCTTTACTGTGGAGTTTGAATTTTATGAGCAGGTTCCGATGTGATGAAATCAACCTGCCGGTAAAGTGACGGGGTTTGCGGTGGGGCAGGAGGCAGCGCTCCCATCGCCCACCAGCAGATGGTACCCGGGATTTGCAAATAAACCTCTTCCCGGGGGCCTGGGCTGTCTGCTGGTTGTTCATCCAGCAAAGAGCAGACATTCCAGCTTGAAATGAACCCTGATCCTCAGCAACCCTGGAGATCACACCGAGGAACCTGACCCAGTATTTAGCGTGCTGCGTGCTGCATCCCTCAGCTCAGACTGGTTTGTAGATCCCTCTTCTTTAGGTGTGACATTATTTTACTGTTCCCAGAAGTAACACTTCCTGATAAATACATCATGCACTGGCCTTTTCTACTGCATCCTGTGAAAGCAATCATCTGTTGAACACACATCACCCTCATGGTAGCCATCACCAGCCCGAGCCCAGCCAGGCGCGGCCAAGCCTTGATGTGCTTGGTGCTGTACAAGTGTAAGGGATGGGGCTGTCTCCAGTACGAACCTGGGCTGAACCTGGGAGCTGGTTCCCCACCTAGAATCATGGAATTACAGAATTTTTTGTGTTGGAAAAGACCTTTAAAATCCAGCCGTTAACGCAGCACTGCCAAGTCACCACCAAACCATGTCGCCGAGTGCCACATCTACTTGTCTTTTAAATACCTCCAGGGATGGTGACTCCATCACTGCCCCAGGCAGCCTGTTCCAGTGCTTGACAACCCTTGCAGTGAAGAAATATTTCCTTGATATCAAGTCTAAAGCTCCCCTGGTGTAACTTGAGGCCATGAGTTGCATTTCTACACCAGAACCCTAAAACACATTTGCAGGTGTTCAGGGTTTTTTAGGAGGGTGATAATGATGTGCTACATCACAAAACTTCCAGTTTCCTTCTGTCCCTGCATGACCTTGCAAGCACTCCCACAAAAGTCACATCAGAAGAAGACCTGTTTCCCAAACCAGGTGCCTGCAGGTTTGCTTTTATTACATGTCCCTGGGCGCATGTGTGCAAATACAAGATCTGGTAGACACCAAGTCCCACTTCAGCTCTAGGATGGGAAGGATGGCATTTCACTGGGGATACAAACGTACACCAGCCTTTCTTCATGGGGTGAGGACTGGCTTGTGGCTTTGTCCTGCTGCTTTTTAGAACTGCTTTCAGCAGAGATGCCAGGCTGGTGTCTGGACCAGCTGTGCTCTGGTTTTTCACTTAACACAGAATGACTCTGTCTTTATGCCAGTGTAATAAAGTGGAATCACGCAAATGCACTGTTGAATGGCCAAAATAAAACATCAATGTATAAGACAGGTGTAATGGATTGTGCTCAGAGTAATCACCCTTACTCTGCACTGATTATACCACCTTACCTAAAACAATATATATTTAAAACCTTTGTCTTCAGCTGTTTTATCCAGCTATTTTATCCAGTTATTCATCAAACTCCTATGACTATTCTATGTGATATTGTCATCACTGAGAGTTTACTTGTTCTGAAAGCTTTGAAGTTCATGGTCATGTCTCCCAGCTAAGAGGGGCAACCGTAAAACAACAGTTCCAGCTCTCCCCTGTAAACATGACCACAGTGACCCAGAGCAGAGGGAAGGCTGATGGGACGAGGCTCTGAACGGAACATCGTCTTTTACACCCAGATACATAAATAGCTTATTTTTAAAAGATAGCTAAATCTTTCCCCACGGATTTATAAACATTCCTCCATGTCTGGAAAGGCTGTGTTGTAACATAGCATACCATGGCCACCAGTGGAGCATTTTAAAACAAACAAACAGCAAAGAAATGACCATGGGCATGAAAGCATGAAAGCAAATCTTCTGGGATGTTTGTTGTTGCTGCCCTTTTCAAATGAAACAGTTTGTAGAAGGTTCAAAACATTGACAGTCAAACCTCCTCAGATGTTGTTTCTAAGCTCATCCACCTGCAGCTGCAGTGTT
Source organism: Nestor notabilis (assembly GCF_000696875.1). NCBI lineage: Eukaryota > Metazoa > Chordata > Aves > Psittaciformes > Psittacidae > Nestor > Nestor notabilis. The sequence goes on along the minus strand of NW_009913459.1, from coordinate 32,844 downwards.
TTGATGTTAAGGGTAGTTTGTAATGAAATGCCATCTGGTTAATTCTGTTCTAATAAGAAAGAAACTCACATTTAATCCATGTTAGAAGTGATTGCAGAGTGCTATAACCTAGTCATTAAGAACACTGAGTTAGGGTACGCGTGATAAAGGGCTTTTTTCCCTTTAGGTTCCTACTTTTAATATCTAATGAGGATCTGAAAGTCAGTAAAATGAGAATGGTCTTGATAGATAAATGCAGCCCAAGTTCAGGTAAACAAGAGCCACCCCCTAATTCATGTAATATTCTCATGAATGTTAATAGACATGAAATTATCTTCTTCCCAACCCAAATGTTCCGATTTAACAGCAAGTGTTAAGCAAACCCATAAATACACGGCTGTTCCTGTTAGGTTCCTCCACTACAAAGTGTGCTTTTCGACTTCTGATGTAACTCATCCTGACGTCGCCTTTTCCACTGGAAAAATCAGTTCTTCTTCCTTGACACCAGCTGTCATCACAAACACCCGTGGCCACTGGAGTCCTCCACACACACGCTCACCTTTCGAGCGGTCTCCTTGGCACGTAGGTTTTCACTGGCAAGGCTTGATTTCCCTGTGCTCATCCGGGGATACTTTCTGTCTTCTGGCTTGAAGCTGCTTGCTCAGAGAATCTGCTCGCTCCAGCTCGGATGAGTTCCCTGGTTTCTACCTCTCGAGTTAGGGCTGGATATGGACTACAGAGCTCCTAGCACTTCACCACCAGCTTGTTTCAGAACCTCTCTTCTACAGTTCCCTGTATTCTTCTGATGCCAAAATGCATCACACATAGACTGCACTCTTCCTCCCTGGCTAATTTGGAATCCTCACGCCCTACGGCAAGTCATGGTGTAAGTCTCACTATTCCAGCTGTTTTCCTTTGCCTTCTAATGTATAAATCATCTATCGCTTTTCTTCTCCCTATTAATAATGAGGCCATATATATAAAATAGAATATATTTCTTATACTGAAGGAAAACACAATTTAATAAGCAAGAAAGGCCAGTCTGTGTCTAGTAGTTATGAAGGCACAGTAGAAATCTATTGTATTTATGATTTTGACAAGGACACTTGATGAAATTGTGGCTGCCCCATCCCTGGCAGTGTTCAAGGCCAGGTTGGACACAGGGGCTTGGACCAACAGGGCAGGAACATCCTGCTCTAGTGGAGGGTGTCCCTGCCTGTGGATGAGCTTTAAGGTCCCTTCTAGTCCAAACCATTCTATGATTCTATGAAATAGCCCTCTGAACTCAAGTATCTCACCCCTCTATAAGCTTTAAGGCTGGAGAGTGGTCAGTGAGTTTCCAGTGCTGCCGTGGGCACCAAGGAGGTGGTACAAGTGCTGCTGCTGCAGTTCTGGCTGAAACTAAAGGTTTGTTACCCTTGCTGTTTCAGTGCCTTCTAGGTGGCATTGTCACCCTGCAGCCAAGTGAAAACAAGACAACCCAGAACCAGGGCAGCACGTGGCTCTCACCTGCGCTCTGTGAGAAGCTACTTAGGGCTGAAGCACTGGTGTCCAACAGTAAGTGTATTTTAGATGGTTTAGCCCCTGCCCTGGAGCCCTCACCTGCAGACATGCAGTGGGAGATCAGTCCTTTCATCCGTATTACACCTCCCATTGAAAAAAATTGCTCTGGATGTACAGTCTTAAGGTTTCCCAAATATCCCTAGAAGTCCAGCCTGCTACTCCCCTCCTACCACTTCCGAATGTATCATGGTTGGAAATGGTGGCTTAGGGCTGATCTCTGCCTGGCATGGTAATAGGGAATAAATCATCTATGCCGACCTTTTATTAACAAATCTTTTCTTCCCACAGGTTATTTACACTCTGGGAATTTCACCTACTCAAAACAACTCTCTGGTGGATCTTCCTAGGGAGAAATCCAACTGTCCAGATAATTCCAGCTTATGAAACACTTCTACTGTATTTTAGCAGGTACAAAAGTGAATTTGAATGGAAAGAAATTAATTCATTTCCAATTCGAGCTTTTTTTGAAATACAACTTTTTATTTTGCAATGCATTTTCCTGCATTATCAAGAATTACCTCTTAAAGAAGTGCTCAGAAGTGCACAGTTTTATTTCATCTTCCAAGTGTTCACGGAGAACCAGAGGAATCTGGTTTATTTCAGTCACAGTACAGAAATGTCCATTTGCTGGAGCATCCCTAAGAAGGAAAGATGCTGAACAGGAAATTTCCCTCAGGCCCCAAATTACATCTTGCTGGAACCTGAATTGCCTTTTTTTTTCAGAGCTCCTAAAATGCGTGGGAGACAGGAATGATCTGCACTGAGATAATACAAATCATTTTCTTAGTCTTCATAGGCTGAAATTAATTGGTCCTGAGCACAGCTTTAACTATGTGACATTAAAGAACCATGTAGTTACCCTACAGGAATAAGCTACCCTACATTTTAATGTTGCATCACTGTCTCGCTTTGCATTCCTGGCCATGTGATACTGACTCTGGAACGGGAGGCAAGATGTTTTAATTACTCATAAATAATTATGCAAATGTGCATGGCAATAGTTGTTGGGATTAATCATCCATTGGCAGTCTGGGAAGAAACCTAAATGGAAAAGGGATGGAAATCGGATGAGATATCGCTGCTGAAAGCTGGGTTGATTCCGTTTCATTTCACAATCAGCTTATGAAATAGGCTTGATGAATATCGATCTACCCCACTGAATAAATCTGCCTGAGGGAGGAGACACGTCCCAGAGAGGGCAAGGAATATTTGTAATAGTTAAAGGCCCATCAAGAGATCACAAAGCAACTATGGAGGAGGATAAAATGCTCTTATTCAAATTCGTGAATAAGGAAAGAGTAATGCAAAAGAGACACTTAAATAAGGTTACTAAAAATGTATTGGACATTAAAAACCCCAAAATAATAGACGGTATCTGCTGGCTTTGCACATCACCATGGATCACTGCCACATAAGTCACGAAAGCTCCATCCCTGGCAGTGCCCAAGGCCAGGTTGGACGGAGTCTTGGGTGACGTGGTTTAATGTGAGGTGTCCCTGCCCATGGCAGGGGGGTTGGAACTGAATGATCTTAAGGTCCTTTCCAACCCAAACCAGTCTGTGATTCTGTGATTCTATAACTCATGGGATCAGCTCCCACGATTTCACACCAGGGACAACCTATGGGCACGCATTGCAAAGAAAACATCTCTTCCCAGTGTCTTGTAAATGAATCTGTAGGTCTGATTCTGGCCTTCTTTAACAGCTGATGAGCTTAGGCTGACCCTGAGGTGTCCCATGGGGCCACACACCTTTCCTCCTCGGGGTGCTGCCCCTACTGATAGTGGGGAGCTCCTAGGGAAGTGAGACCACGTTTCAGGGCAGAGGAGTCGGTGGACACTGTGAAGACCACAGGAGCAATGCAAAAACAGCTGAGAGGGCCCTTTCTGACCTTTTGCCCTTTACTTGATGCCTGTTCCTTTAAAGCAAGTTTACTTATGGTTTTTTGTTATTAGTATTTAGCTTTTCTCCTGCTATCCCCATGAGACATTCTTTCCTATGAGTCATGCACACCATAAAGAAATTACTGTTTGGCTCCAAGCTCTGCTCCCATGCCTGGAATCAACATTTTTTCAGCGAGAGATAGGAAATGAGCTGAATTTGTGGGTGATTCATTATTTACCATTTTGACCTGAGATGTGTTTTTACCACTAGTTTTAAAAGAAAAGAAAATCATACATTGAAATCCCTAAAACACAAAGGCAAAGCTACACGTGACTCAAGACACTAAACATGCTCTTTCATAGTTTCTTTACATTATACACAGTAATAATCCCTTATATCTTTTGACATTGATTTTACATTTTATCAGGATTATTCATGTGTTTAATTCTTAGTTATATCTTAGTTATTTCAAATACTCCTTAAGAGTGCAGTTTCTCATATGGCTCAGAAACATGGTATTGTCTATGATTTTATATTCTGTGTGTGTTTGATACAATATATTAAGGCACTTTTTAAACACCTATATAGCTTGGATGGAGAAACCATATGGATATATATAAACAAAGCAGTCCTGGGCACTAAAGCCCACCTAAGCTCCGAAACCCAGATTTGGAATAAACCAGTTCCAGATGATAAAAGTGCAAATCAGACCAAAACCTGGCAACCAAAATCTGATCCAATAGCCAGAGGCAGAGCCCCAGGAGCCACTTCCATCAGGGACAGCTGGAAGTGCCTCAGCAAAAAGGTTAAGAGTTGGAAGATCATGTGGAGGCCTTATCGTTAGCAGGATTTTAAAGGATATTAACTCCAGGTGGGGAGAGCCCCAGAGATGCTGCAGGGGCTGGAGCATCTCTGCTATAAAGACAGGCTGAGAGAGTTGAGCTGGGTTGGCCTGGAGAAGAGAAGGCTTCTGAAGGGGACACCTTAGAGCAGCTCCAGTGCCTAAGGGGGCTCCAGGAAACCCGGAGAGGGGCTTTGGACAAGGGATGTAGGGACAGGACAAGGGGAATGGCTTGAACCTGCCAGAGGGGACATTGAGATGAGCTCTGAGGCAGAAGCTCTTCCCTGGGAGGGTGCTGAGGCGCTGGCACAGGGTGCCCAGAGAAGCTGTGGCTGCCCCATCCCTGGCAGTGTTCAAGGCCAGGTTGGACACAGGGGCTTGGAGCAACCTGCTCTAGTGGAAGGTGTCCCTGCCCGGGGCAGGGGTTGGAGCTGGATGAGCTTTAAGGTCCCTTCAACTGAAACCGTTCTTTATTCTATGTAAGTGTTTGCTGTTGATGGACAAGCCCAGCAGTGCTATTTGCCTGAACTTCATCCCAATAGGCAGACCCTGAAGGCAGGCCAGCATAATCCACCAAAATCCTTCTGGAAGCCAAGAAGCTGAAACCTAACCATTTCTATCTGTAGCAAGGATATTCACAATGTACATGGAAAGGTCAGTCCTGGGATCAAAGGCAATAACAGGCTGCTTGGAGAGAGGATTTCTTGAGCTATGCAAGTGCTGAAGGTTTGCTAAACACCAAGGTTTGCCCTTTTTTCTTTAATGCTTTCAGGTGGGGTATTGAAATGTATTCTTTCTCCCTACAGGCTTGCCTCTCAGTGCGTTAAACCATTTGTGACTTTGAGGGGTTGATCCTCCTCCATCTCCATCCCACGCACCTTCTCTGAACATGTGGGAGTCTTGCTCCATGCATGACTGCGTATGGGCCACAGCTCTGCTTGGTTTAGAACTCAACTGTGGATCTGTAAGTTAACAGTAAGTTGAATATAAAGACCACATAAATGCCATGAATCAGCTTTTCACTTACAGGAGTGAAGTTAAAACCGGGACCAAGCTCTGTAAGCCTTGCCTGAACCCTTTGCAAGTCACTTTCTAAAATTAGATTTAGACATTTAGGTCATAATAAAGCAGATGCTGCCACCAAGTTTGTTTGGATGTAACTCACTGCAGCGTTTCTGCCAGTAGAAACAAATTAGAAAATGCTGGCTAGCTCATCAAATCCCACTGATTTATTCATTTGGAACTAAAGCGGTTGCAGAAGGTTCCTAAGTAGTGCATCTTCATCCTCGGCAGAGATTTATGTCAAGGGCAATGACTTCAATTTTTACTGCAGGAAATGGAACACATCTGGGATCAAGAAGTCTCTTTTATGGTGGCCATTGCTTCTGGTGGGAGGGGAGGAAGAGAAGATTACATTAATTTCCCAGAGGAGGCCACAATATATTTGAAAATCAATATAAACTGAAATATCACTCGGAATGATTTCTCTTGGTTGAAGTGAACGGTACCTGTTTGTTCTCCCAGGATAGCTTCTGCATTTGAAGATGGGTTTCTACAGTGCAGGTGGCATTTCTGATTTTACTAATATTCTTGTAACCATGATAAGACTGCGTGACAATGAGATTGCCTGTCTATGCTATGTGCACATAGATGGAGAGAGGTAGAAGCTATCAATGACAGCTCATAAAAGCCACCCGATATATGTGCAATTGTTGCCAAGTTGCAATTTCTTTACCAAGTTCTATGATTTCTAGTTGGGAAGAAGAATGGGTTTTAAAGCCTCACACCCTGGAAGCAGCAGGATCACCATGTACCATCCTAAAACACCTCGAATCACAGAAAGCCAGAGTTAAACCAGCAAAGCCTCTAAACTATAATTGACAAACAACATTTTAAGCCATCCCACCGTTTTTGGAGTCTGATTAATGATCCTGAAGGCAGTGTGTACAACCAGGAGGAAAACAGCATCTAACATTTTCCTATGTCTGCTTGGCTGAGACTACTTTAAACAGTTACTTCAGAAGGGTTTGATGTCCAACTGGGCTTATGCTGCGCTGCTTATGGCAAGGAGACCAGGGGCCTGTTGACCATCACTGGACACATCAGGCATGATCTCTTAATCACTAGGCACACTGAGGCTGATCTAGCTGCAGAGGTGTCCTGAAGTCTCTCCTACTCTTCAATAGGAGTAGTAGGATCTCTGCTCCCCATTCAAAGCGACTATACTCAGCTCAATCTGCTTGAGCCATTAGGGTTCTTTCTAATTAAAAGCAAGCCCATTTTTAGTCTTTTGACTTCTGAATGAGTGATTTGGGGAAGATGTAGCAGACCACACAAATCACAACAGTGTTCAAGGCCAGGTTGGAGGGGGCCTGGAACAACCTGCTCTAGTGGAAGGTGTCCCTGCCCGTGGCAGGGGGTTGGAGCTGGATGAGCTTTAAGGGTCCTTCCAACACAAACCATTCTGGGATTCAAATCACGTAGGGCTGCAGTGACGGAAGCTCTCACAAGCCCCTGCACAGGAAATGAGATCTCAATAGCATTTCTGTCTCATTTCTGAAGGAGCCCAGCCCCGTTCCTCTTCCTTTTCAGAACATGAACAATGTGTAGAACAGTATATATATTGCTACCTGCGAGCTGGGGTGTTTTGTTCATTGTTACTGCAGTGAGAAATACAGACTTCTCACACAGTTTTCTTTGTAAAGCCAACAGTTGGCTCCAACCAAATGCTCTGCGAGTACAGGATGCACATTACAGGGAAGAGTTTACTGGGCTGGCAAAGTCAGGTCCACAAAACGATGAAATGACATGATTAAAGTGCCCTATGCAAACTTAAACCAGGGCCCTCTGGCATAAACATTATAATAAAGCCTTATAACAAGTAACTGAAGAACCATTTTTGTCATCACACCCCTTTGCAGAGTGGAAAAACATTCAAAAATGAGGTGTCTGCATGTTCTATCTTCTTGTTGCTTACTGCATCTTGTGAACAGTCTTTTGAGACCATGATACTAGTTGTGACCATCAGGTTTATGATCCTTCTCATCTCAATCTTGCCCAGTGAACACGTTTATTAATAATGTACTTTCATACCCATTTGAGGTGTGAAGATTTAGCTCCTCAGAGGAACAAGGGCAGAGAGAAATGAACATCAGAAGTGTCCACCTTCTCTGGTCAGCTGCTGCCTTGGACCTGTCAGAGGATTTAGAGGTATGTAGCATTTTGTTTATTTGACAACTTTAGCTGACCCCAGGTACAATGAGTTACTGACAGCTCTGAGCTCTGAATCAGAGCTGTCCAGAAAGTGGACCATTAATAACTGGTGACTCTGTGGGGAATTGATCAACTCAAACCATGTAAGGCACCAAGCGCTACAGGCAATCCTAAACAAGCCAGATTCATGCCCAGACAAGGCCCATCCTCTGCAGCAAAACAGGCAGGTGTCACATAGGAGAAAGAACAAAGAGCATCATGGAACTGTGGTTTATTGGGCTGATTGATGTGAGGCTGATCTAAGGCTGAACAAGTGCCCTTTTGGAGTATTCTTAACCCATTTCCATATTTTAATGTGCCTTTGTGTATAACTTCCCTTATGACTTGTTTTGATAACCACACTAGGAGAGGCAACGCTATCCAGAGGGACCAGGTCGTTGTCAGCACATAACACCATTACACCCACTGTCTGAGATAGGAGAGTCTGAGATCCTGGGTTGAAAAGACTAAATTATGGGGAAGGCTCACCAAAAGCACGGCTTTTACGTAGAGTTTAGTGCTGAGGAGACAGAACAGATCTCTGTTTAGACCTGGAGTGCTATTTAGCAGAATGGTTTGGAGGAGCTGGCTCAGAACAAAAGAGAAAAAGAGGATCTGGGGCTTTTCCAGCAACACTCTTGCTCTTGCAAGATTTTAAAAGGTCACAGTGAAAAATCCAGTTGCTGGATGCTCGTCTGGGTTTCCACCACGACTCACTGGATGAGCAAGCCCACGTAATGAAGTTGTGCCTTGGAATTCACGTCTGCTCAGGAGGCTGAAATTCGGAGCGTTTTAGTGTGTTTCTTGTTTTCCTTCGGCTGAGATTTTCCAGCGTGGCTGCATCTTTCAGGTGTGGCACTTGATTTGTGTGAGACCCGAGGTGGGATTCAATAAAAACCAGCCAAGCCACAGCACACCTCAAAGAGAAAAGGTGCTTGGAAGCGTTAATGCTTATTTACCATGGAAAGGAGCAATTCAAACAACATGTTTTCCTCCGGAGTTAAGATGAACTTGTTGTTTAACTCCTTTATTACCGAAGGCTGCTGAGTTCCCAGGCAGTAGCACGGCTGAGACAAATCACCATTTCCTCTTCAGAAAATGGAAGTGGTGTACGATTGTTCTTTTTTCTTCTTTTGGTGGGAAAAATAACTTCTGAGTTCCTTTACCACTTTCTGAGCAGAGCTACAATGGGGCCCAGCCAGCGGTGACCTTTCAGAACACAAGGGAGGAGGAGATATGATGGAACTACAGTTTGCTTCTCATTTGTAATGATCCCCTTGCAAAACACTACCCGTGTTTCCAGGACCCACGAATGCACAGCAACTCAAAGAAGCAAACGATCAGTCTTTCTCTTTCATTTCCTTCAAAAGCTGTGGCAGTGGCAGCATTCAGGTGGCCCATAAATACATATATAGATATACATTCTTTGTAATCAGAGCATTTAAATCGCTTCAAAATGCATCAGCAAAAGGCACCATATGGAAAACTCTGATTGAAAACATATGGGAAGTTGCATCAGAAACAGAGTCGGTTTTGCTTTGTGCGGATGTTGATCTGCTCCACTCGCAACTACTTGGGGAAATAGCAGAGCAAATACATTTCCTTTCTTTGCTGAGTGCCATCTAAGTGCCACGGATTGACAACTTCAGTGTTACTGTGATCTCTTCCACTTTCTGCCAGCTGATAAACTTCTTTATCTCGAATCGCGTGTTTATATTATGTGTATATATATGTGTATTAATAATTACTTGACAAAAGTTTAGATATTCATAGCTTTTCTTTCAAGCCATTGACACCACCTGCACTTAACCCTGAACCCAGTCCTGAATCAGCCTCCACAGATCTTTGTCAGATTAAAAAATACAACTATTACAGCAAAGCTATGTTTTACTTTTTTTCCTTCCTAGAGCTGTTTTAATTATTTACCACTTTGCTTCCTACTAGTAACAAGCTGCTGCTTCTTGTCCTGCTTCTAATTGTGTTTATTTGTTAATGCCAGAGAGAGAAAAAGAGGCAACTGCTGTAAGAGTGGAAACAACCTTAAATCATCTTCAGTCCTGGCCTGCATCTGGCACAGTCTCATTCATATAACAGAGGCTATATGGGTATGTAAATCAGACATAGCCCTGTATTCTCACACCAACAGAGCAAAGTAAATCAGCTAAGGACTTAGGAAAGAGT
>NW_009913459.1:19408-23129 GCF_000696875.1 Nestor notabilis | reverse complement strand
AAATTGCTGGCATTATGTATAGTACAGATTTCATTTACAGCCCAGACAATTCATCCCTGGCAGTGTCCGAGGCCAGGTTGGACACAGGGGCTTGGAGCAACCTGCTCTAGTGGAAAGTGTCCTTGCCCATGGCAGGGGGTTGGAACTGGAGGAGCTTTAAGGATCTAGGTTTCTGTGAATAGCAAAATCTTAAATGTACCTTTCAATTCATGAAGAAAATAAAGGTCTAATTTAACAAGGGTGGTTTATGTAATTGTTTTAAATTTTATTGTTTTCTACCTACACATAAGACAAAAAGAACAAGAAAATACAGTTTATCTGGCAATAGTGAGATACTCAGTATCACAGAGCATGGGCCTGTGCCAAGTGCTGCTCATAGAATTCCAGCCTGGTTTGTGTTAGAAGAGACCTTAAAGCTCATCCAGCACCAACCCCTGCCACGGGCAGGGACACCTTCCACTAGAGCAGGTTGCTCCAAGCCCCTGTGTCCAACCCGGCCTTGAACACTGCCAGGGATGGGGCAGCCACAGCTTCTCTGGGCACCCTGTGCCAGCGCCTCACAGTGCTCCTTCCAGCACAACAGGAAAAGACGTCTGTGCCACCCAGTTTATTTGCTATTTCATTTCAAGCATTCAGATTCTGGTCTGTAGCAAAATAGGGACCTTGGATGCTGGGTTGGAAAGCTGGAAAGCCAAGCAGCCGCAGAAGCAACGTGAGCAGCAGTGCTGAGCCTGTGAACCTGTGCCACAGGGGGCTGTGGCAGGGCGGCCCAAAGGGTCTTTGTCATGGATATGGTGCAGGAACATGCCTGAAATGACCTTTCCTAGCCTGGCTGTTGATGCATTTGTCATTCCATTTCAATCATTTTGCTTGGACAGGGTCAAAGACAGTGTTTGTTCTAACATTAACTTCAAGCAGTACTTTAATAAGGGCATTGCTTTTTACTTGTACAAGTTGTGACTTTTTATTTTAAATTCACTTGCTTAAAGATGGTTTCTTTTCTTCTCTTCCTCCTCCAGTGTCACTGAACTGAGGTGAGCAGCAGCACTACTTAGCCATTGTGACAGTGACAGTTTGGTAACCTAGTACCTCCTCACCCTGGAAAGACTCACACCACGAAAACGAGGTGATTCGCAGTCAGGTATGAGAAGCACTTTGTTGTGGTCTCCAACTTCTCCATATCCTTACATCCAGAAGGACCACTCTCAGTTTGAGTTTCTAAATGCACTCATTAGTCTTTTATTCTCCTTCCAGAATTTATACACCTTGAGCTTACAGCAATACAAATAACTTCTGGACTTAAAATTAAACGTTCTAGAAAGACAGCAACAGATGGAATGAATCAAGTTTTAAACACTTTCCAAACCATTTGTCAGATCACTTCTTTTCCTGCAGCAGGAGGCTGGCAGCAGTGACCTGTGCTGGGAAATGCTCAGAGCACCAGCGTGGCCTCGGTATTTGTAGGCTAATTTTTGTTTTGAGTATAACTCTTGACTCATGGAAAAATAATCTAAGTGTTTTGGGCTGGTCCCGGACTTGATCTTCCTTGAATTAATGACTGTCTGTGTCAAAATAAGCGTGGAGAAGCTTTTATGATAATGTTTTTACCCTCTTGCTCTCTCCCTCGCCTCCTTGTTGAGAGATAGGAGTCACGGGAACTCAGGGCCCAGCAGCTGTTTGCTATGTGGGTGGCTGGGCTTTTCCAGAGAGCACAATTCCAGCCATCAGCTCTGCCAGGCTCCCGCTGCCACTCCTGCACTGCTGTCTCCAAACACACAGTGACATTTTGTGTTAGAAATCAACGCTAAGATGTGAAACTCAACCCTCCCGTTTTAACCAGGGTGCTGTAGCAGTTGCTTTAGGCAAACATCCCTCAGAGTCGGTACATTGGGAGGCACATACACCACCAAACGAGATCTGAACAGCTAAATATAGGCCAGATAGGAAATTAGCTTGAGGTTAAGTAAAGTTTTTCTGCTACTTTGTTTTGTTTTTAGATTACCCAAGAGATGTTCCTTCCTGGAAAGGGAAATAGGACAGAGATACATAGCTGTTTTTCAATCCCTTCGTTTACATGGACTCATTTCAAGTACGTTTTATTGTGTGTTTGTGATTTAAACCTTACCGGCTCCTGTTTTCAGATGGAAAGATTCAAAGTGCCAGTTCCAGGTCTGTGTGCAGTCCAGCTCCCATTGGAACCACTCTCCTGGGCAGGGGGGCACCTTCCATCCGAACTCTTACCTGCTCTGGACACAGGTGGACAGTGTAAAAGTTTATTTTTTAAAATCCCTTTACACCCAGTAGTTAGAACCAGTATTTATGGCAAAATTGCATTTCAGAACAGATGAAAAACCACAAGCTCTGCTATGTAATGTCTAAACCAGAGGAGACAGAGCTCCTCCATCCAGCAGCTCCAGCCAAAGTTCAGTAAAATCTAACCCACAGACCTTCTGCGTTCATATTTTATCATCTACATTTTTGCTTGGGCATCATTTTGCTTCAAGAGATGCTTCTAAACCTAAATCTTGGATCTAAGCCTGTGTCAATCAAACCAGATCTGTAATTTCTGATCTTTTTTCATTAAAGACACCAGCTTTCTTTGTACACATGTAGTTTTTTCCCTACTTGTTTTATGTTGCAATAATCAGGGTAGAAGTAACTGCAGGAAAGCATAAAGTTACAGGTTTACTTACTGATCTAGGATATAAATCTAGCTGCTTAAGCAAACAAAACCTCAAAAAGTGCTTAAACAATTGTTTCAGCAAACCTGAAGGATGAGGTTCACTGGAAAGGATTCTAAAAATGCTCTGAAAGTTGGGGCTTGGTGGTTTTTCTTTGTTTAAAGGCTACACCATCACTCCTTATAACCGCTGGGGAGTTGGTGGGAGAGGAAGAGGAGCCTCAGCACTTGTATAATGAGGGGGTTTTGCCTGCAGAAACCAAAGGGAAACCAGCCCCAGATGGGGCTGCCCTGTCCCCTTCGCTGGAATCATGGCTGGATATAGGGATATGTACAGAAAAATGGTGAGAAACTGGTTTAGTGGCACTAACTGCTTGGGGACTTCCAGCGCTGCACCAGGCCAGGTTAAATGGCTCTGCAGTGAAATCTCCCTTTGAAGGCTGCTATTTACTTACACCAAAGTTATTTGTTTGGAGGAAGCGATAGGAATGTAGAGTTTCAGAGCAGGAAATGCCAATGTCTTAATAATATATAGTAATACAGGGTGTTAGGGTGGCATCGAGCTAGACAGGAGGCTGTTGAAGCACTTGTGCAACTTGAGGTCTTGCAGGAGGTGGGACTTGTCCCCAGTGCCTTGGCGGGCAGGGTCCTAACCAAGCATTGCTGGGCAGTGAGATGGGACAATCGTTTGCAGAATACAAATAGAAAATGTTGGAAGATATTCCTTGAAGCACGGAGCTGCTGCGAGGGCTGGAGCAGCTCTGCTCTGGAGCCAGGCTGAGAGAGCTGGGCTGGGGCAGCTGGAGAGGAGAAGGCTCCTGAAGGGGACACCTTAGAGCAGCTCCAGTGCCTAAAGGGGCTCCAGGAGACCTGGAGAGGGGCTTTGGACAAGGGATGGAGGAGCAGGACAAGGGGAATGGCTTGAACCTGCCAGAGGGAAGGTTGAGATGAGCTCTGAGGCAGAAGCTCTTCCCTGTGAGGGTGCTGAGGCGCTGGCACAGGGTGCCCAGAGGAGCTGTGGCTGGCCCCCCCCGCGCACGG
>NW_009913459.1:3482-19383 GCF_000696875.1 Nestor notabilis | reverse complement strand
CTAGTGGAGGTTGTCCCTGCCCATGGCAGGGCTTGGAGCTGGATGAGCTTTAAGGTCCCTTCCAGCACAAACCATTCTAGGGTCATTCTATGAATGCTGCTTTTTGCATTGCATTCTTACTAAGTGCCTTGAAGTCCTGGTGAGATCTGGACCAGAAGAAGTTTTGAAACAACATCTTAACTGCAAAGCTTCTACCTCCCTGATGCATGTGTAAAATAGCTCTGACAGTACACCTTATGATATAAGGTATCCGGTAAATGATGCTAAAAAGTAGAGGACAGAAAACAAGCCATTTTTAGCTTAGTGGATAGAGTACTGTTGTCCTTACATGCACTTCATAAATAATTTTGAAGGTTTCTGAAGAGTGCATTATTCAAAACCTCCAGTTATTTCTTCTGAGACTGAGTGTGTCCACTGGCACCTTATGAAACACTCACTGTATTTAATTATTAATATTTTTTTCCAGTATCTGTGAGGTTGTTTTCACTTCATACAACATTGTGTAAGTTGGCTTCTCAAAATGACAAGAAGGAAGATGGAGCTGAGGGTCGTCTTGGCCATGCCACCTCTCCAGCTCTTTGGACCTTCTGTGCCACTGGAAAATGCCATTACAAAATGGCACCATTTTGAATCCTTTTCTTCATAAGATGCAACCACATTCCTTTCAGCCCAAGAATAGTGATGGCATGAGAGACTACGAAGACTTTTCCTTGTGAGCTGGGAGATTTGGTGTGTGTTTGAACACGTATGTAAAGCTGAGAAACAGAAACAATATGGTCCCAGTTTCGAGAGTTAGCATGTTTTTCAGAAGGTGCCAATATGCTACATGTGTAATGTGCATGTTTCTGGAAAATTATGAATCACATACTTTTTTTTTCCTGTAAAAATGACAGCTGTTTTCTAGGATGTCAAATCTGTAATTCCTTCCAAATAGCAAAACAAATTAAGTAAGACTAACTAAAGTGGTAGGACCATATTTGGAAGAATGGGAAGTAGAGCAGATTGCATCCCATTTTGCAGCGCATCCGTGGTGGGGAATGGAAGAGGACTCCATACCTGCACTGTGTGGATAACACAGCCCATGCATGGTAGCAGAAATGATTTCTCTTATCAGACACCGGTTCATCCTGGACTAAGTATGTGGGCTTCTTCAATATGCAATGCAATTAATACATCTTCCTGTTGACTTCCCTCCTGTGGGTGTTGGATTAAGGCTGCAGTAGATTGTGTACAGCAAACCAGATGAGACGCCAGCTCCAAATTGGCAAGGAACATCTGTCCCCCTGAGCATGAAGCAGCCAAACACCAACAGTCCCAAAGAGGACGTGTTGTACGGACAGGAACAAACTTGTATCTACTTGGAAATGCCTTCATGGCTTTTGCAGGCTACAAAAACATGTGGTGTGTTAGTTTCTGTGTGATATTCTGGAGAGGGACTTTTTACAAGGGCATGTAATGATCAGACAAGGGGAATGGCTTTAAACTTCAAGGGAGTAGATTTACATGAGACATTAAGAAGAAGCTCTTCCCTGTGAGGGTGCTGAGGTGCTGGCACAGGGTGCCCAGAGAAGCTGTGGCTGCCCCATCCCTGGCAGTGTTCAAGGGCAGGTTGGACACAGGGGCTTGGAGCAACCTGCTCTAGTAGAAGGTGTCCCTGCCCATGGCAGGGGTTTGGAGCTGGATGAGCTTTAAGGTCCCTCCCAACCCAAACAGTTCTGGGATTCTCTGATATTTGCCCTTTATTGAGATTACCTGTACCAGTGTTTCTCTTATTTAATCATCTTTTAGGAGCCAAAAAAGCACCACAAAGGAATAATTCCCATTCGTGAAGTCTTCTTTCAGGTAGAATCAGTTAAACATGAAGCTTCCTCATACAGCTTTTATGCTGAAGTAAGAATTCCCATAGCAAAAATGACATTTCTGCCTATTTGTGAAGTTGACTTCATTTAAAGTAGTAATTTGATGTTGAGAAGAAAGGCAAACAATTACAGCAATCGGTCTCTGTGGTACAAGTACATTCATGCTTTTTCTGCCTTCTGACTGCAAAGGCAATATTTACATAAGCATACAAATCATATCACGTATTGAACTGGTGCTAGAACTGCAAATATTAAAACTGCAATGATATTTTGTTGATGTTTTAAACACTTGATGGTCAGGAAATGCCAAAGCATTGATAAAACAGCTGAGTGTCAGGTACTTTCCAGGGCCCATCTTCGGGAAGTTGCTTTCTGAACATCTGCAGACATTAAGTGTCTTCCCAACGAAGCCTCGTATCACCCAACAGGGCATGACAGAAGAGGTCTGTTCTGGTACTCAGTGTATTTTCTAATTCTTTTTCTTCCTGAGGAGCAGATAATGCTCTGGGGAATGTAAAGAGCAGCAGGAAAAGTCCCTCTGCCTTCGGTAGCAAGTTGCATGTTGAGATACCGATGGAGAAGATTATCATAGTACACATGTTGCTGCCGTTTAATTATTCCCTTTCCTGTAAAGAGCCTGGCTTTAATGAAATGGCAAAACAAAGTGAGAACTTTTCACCCAGCCGTTTTCAAGTGCTCACTTCCTCCTCTGTGTTCTGTGGTTTATTAGATTTGAATGAGTAATGGGGTGGTTTCATTTGTTTAGTAAAATTAAAGTGGTCAGTAACAATTTCCTGTCTGAGCAAACCATGGGCTGATTAATAATATTGGTGATGGTGGTGAACAGGTTTTCTTTGCAGCACATGGGTTGTGCTGCCAGGCTGCTGCTGCTCGGGGGTTTCCAGACCTCCTGGTACTTAGGCTCAGTCTCAACCCTCACTGTGAGAAACTCTGTGCTGACACAGGAGTAGTTCAAAAGGTACCTTCAGAACTGAACACCAAAGCAGTGTGGAGGAGATTCGTTTCAAACCAAAATTGATCTTCCTTCTTACCCAAACATCTGAGAGTTTGCATTTGCAGGGCCAAGTCTAGGTTTGGTACAAGCACTGGAAACACCATTGAGGTGTCCAGGTTTGGAACGTGTATCTCTCTTTCAGGATGCTAGAGAAAATGTTTGCCTGGTCCTTTCCAATGTGTTTTCCAGTGTTGCTGGCAGGGATGGAAATCCCTACCAGAGAATCTCTTTACTTTTCACAGAAACATATTCTTCTTTAACCCCCACACAGCAATTTTGCAGAATGCCATGATCCTGGGTCAAAACTCTACAGCATCCCATTAATTTGAACTAGCAGCAAAAATGGAAGGGAAATCAAATGCATTCTTCAAGCCTTGGTATGGGATTCAGTATTTCTCTCCCACTGAAAACACCTTGGAGAACTTTATCTCTGTTTATACCTGAAAAAAGCTGCATGTAGCCAGGGACTACAATCTCCCAAACTAAATTGCAGGTACCAGTTGACACAATATTTAGCAGTTGGTTTTCCCATATGCATACAGATTTTTGCCTGAATTTTATTCATTGTCTCTTCAGAGAGTCAGACACACAGATGGCTACTGATCAGCTCACCCAAAATCCGGAGTGACACAATCCTCTTGCAAAAGGCATTTGGAAAAGGATGAACTCCACCGCAGTTACTCTTGCTGTGTCTAAACACTGGTGGAATCTGTGGCAAGTAAGTGCTTATTGCACATAAAAGAGCCTGGGCTGTGATATGACATATAAAAAATGTCATAGTCCATGAGTTTTAAAACGTGATGGCAGACATGGAGTACCAGAGAAACACCAGGCTTGTTGCAACACCTACTGAGCCCATGACAAAAACGCTGTCTCCAATTATTGCTGTTCGGTTGATGACAAATACGTCCCTTTGCCATTAGTAGGCAAACACCAGGGCCTGTCAGCACGTAAGACTTCAAAACCCTATATCAACATCCAGAAGTTTGTTTTAAAGAGCTGATTCAACAGACTGCTGACATGGGTTTTCGCTAGACTTAGTTTTTCAGCCTCTGTCCCTTGATCCTCACATCTACAGATGACCATTAAATTAACTTGGTTCTTTCTAGACGCTGCAGAGTGTTTCAAGGGTCACGATTAGCTAGATTGATAGGTTGATAAGCACAGATTCTGTGAATAAAGCACTTTATACATCAACACCAGTGCTTTCTACAAGGGATGCCAGAGCATGGACAGCCTCCACAAGAGTTGTTCCACCCAAGGTTCAGTTCTGGAGTATTTGAGTTCCCTTAATTTTTACTGCCATTGGTGTCAAAGGGAGATGCTTAGCACTTCAAAGAAGATATTGGTGGCACATGGATGCCAGCATTCATGGAAAATGCTAATTGGTTGTCTCAGGAAGGTAACTAACTCACTGAAACAAGGTTTTTAGCCTAGAATAAAGTAAAATGACTTCTGTGAAAGGAAAAGCACATGATAAGTAGATATATCTTTAAAAAGCTTTAGAAAGAGGCATACCTCTTTCCTTAATCATACTTCCTAACGCAGATAGCACCAAGCCTTTGCACAGAGAGGAAGTCAGAGAAATGGCACTGTTCCACATGAACAAGCAGGTTGTGTGGGTGTAACCGAAATCAGAAATTACACTAATAAATGATGTCTCTCCTCTGACAGCCCAAAGTGCTCTGCAGACGTTATTTCAGTTGAGCAACAGAGATGGGCAAATATGTTACAGTTTTAGAGCTGAAGGGTCAGAGAAACATAACGATCTAAGTGTCTTGCTTGAGGTGAGACACGAGGCTAATGAAGAGCGGGAACGGTGCACCAGTGTTATGACATGTAGACCTGTGGTCTAACCACCAGACAAGCAAAGGCTTATAAAAATTAACAGTATTAGAAAAGATTATGCTCCCCAGCGAAATACCAAGTTCCTGTGAAGACCTGTGAATTGCTTGCATTGCTTTTGCAGAAAGCTCCTTCAGAGACATTGTCTGTGGTTCCTCTGTGTGCGTCTACGTCAGGACTTTTGAACAGTTACTCAGAAGTCAAACGTGTTTCTTTTCACCTTGTCTGCAAAACTCAGATGCCAGGTACAGATTAGACCCTGTCTGCTTCATGGCAGGAAAACAAAGTGCCTAGAGCTACCCTATCCTCATTTAAAAAACCCCAAACCTCTCTTTTTGCTTAAAGTTCAAAGCAATGAGATTGCAGCTATTTTGCCAAACCAGATGCTTTGCCAGAAGTCATCTGAGAATTTTAAATTACTAATAAATTAGATAAATTCCTCCAATAGAGATCCTGGTTTGGGTGCAGCCAGTGAAGCGTGGCTACCATCCAAGCCATGCAACACATGTTCATCTTCTTCCATCTCCTTGAGTCTGTCCTAGTGTTTTCTCACTTGAAGAAGAACTGATTTTACCACCTGATGGGGTTGGTGAAGTGAGAGCGACCAGTTTAACCCACTAATCATGTTTGTTAGAGAGTGAAAATAAGCAACTGCAGCCTCTCCTTGAGGAGAGGCTCATTTGAAGGGTCAATTTGATCAACAGTCCATTTCCATTACCTGTAGGATCCTACTGAAAACTGTCCATTTCCTCTGTATTAAGGCATGGGCTTGGATGACAAGACCTGGCTCTAGATTATAGGAAGAGAATGTTTGGGGATGGTGTTCACGACTCAGCTCTTGCACAGTGCCACATGTTTTCCAGTTTCTTTTTGACTGGGCATTTTCCAAGTGGGCTCTAACTTTACAAAACCCATGAATGAGCCTAATGTAGGTCACTTGTGCAACTGTTTTTGTGAATCTCTATGAGTTTACAGGCTAATCTGTGCCCTCTCTGACCCTCCAGCCTATATCCCTTCCTCTTACCCACTCCTACACTTTGAGCCTCAGCGCACAGCTCTTGGCAGTCTCTGGTCCTTGCAGGTCTGACTTCTGCAGCAACCCATGAAACCCTTCTGCCTCTAGAGGGGAAAAAATACAGCCTGTTTCAGAGCAAGGGATCTCGTTTAATGCCATTAGATCCACACCTTGGCTATAGATTGTCCTTTCCAGAATGACTCTATTCCAAAATGTCGGTGTTACAACTGAAATATTGTGCAACACATGATATACAGAGAGGCAGGCTCAGGCCAGAACTGATGCAGCAGTGTCATTCTGTACTTGGGTTATGATTAATTCTGCCTTTCAGTGCTTGAAACATCAGCTATCAATCTCTCTCCCTTCTTCTTTTACTTTAAAAACAGCAAAGACGTTACCTGAGATGTATTATGGTGCCATAAAGGATGGCACTTATTTATTTAGAATAAATAAAATGTGGTTTAATGGAGCATGTGTTGGGCTTCAAGCCAATGAAGAGGTTCTGGTGTTCTGGGCTTCAGTGCAGATGCTCTATAATCAGAGTTTTCAAATTAAAACCCATGTCAATTCATGAGCACTTTAAAAGCTCTTCTTGGCTCTACCCCAGCTGGTTGAACTGCAGCCCTTTGCCTGACTTTTCTATCACTTGAGATGGGAGAAAAATGGGCTCCAGCTCAAGATGAGCTTTTACTCCTGCTGGATTCCAGGCACGGGGCTCTCAACATTTAATTTCCAGGCCTTGCCCATGGGAGCCAGAGCTGCCTTCTGAGCAAGTGTTTCCCGCACAGAGAGAGCAGGCACCATGAAGGCATCAGAACAGTGTTTGACGTTGCCCAAAATCAGGGCACTGCAGCCATCACCCCAGTGCTGGCCATCGCGTGGGTTCCCAGGGCAGGTTTTGCTCAGCACTGGGCATCCCTCCCGTAAATATGGATTGGGATGTCTTAAGGGATTTAAACTTAAACGTCAACTTCCTGTGTCCCTCCAAGTTCTCACTGTGCTCTCCAGCAATCCCACCACCAAGGGAATGGTGCAAGGGTCAGAGATGAAAAGGCGCATGTATCCAAATGAAGCCAGGCCACTGGGGAATAAAGTCACATAGCTATGGGAAAAACATGTGTCTGTGAAGACTTCCCTTGACTCTAGCACACACATTCTGCTTGTTGTAAACTGTCTTTTTATATAACTTGTCCTAACAACATCTGCAAAATTCTTGCCTTTTTGGAAGAGCTATGAATAGGTCACTGTTTATTTCTGATTAAGCCTGATTCATTTATCATTCTGGTCAGGCTTTCATTCCTCTAAATACATGTAGTCTCAAGATTCTCAGTATTAAAAATACATGTTGCATAGTAATTCTGAGGTCAGGAAAACAGTCTGCCCAAGACCATGTGCACATTTCTACAGCATAAAGCTTTTTTTTTGCTTGCTAAAGAAGAAAAATAACAGTGTGCTTGCACTAAATCACGATTTTGAAAGGAAATTTAAGGCAGTCATTTCTGTAAAAGCTTTAGCAGTTGGCTGAGTATTTACATGCAAACTGTGCCTAGAGACAGTTCAATAAACCCCCTGTTCAATTTGTCACACAATTATAACATTGGCATATTGTAGGAAATGTAAAACATTTAGGGTAGCTATTAGTAAATAAACTGTATAGGTGGTAAGTTCCAAAGCTCACACACATGATTTTTCACATATTCTTACACAGAAGCCAATTTTAAAGCAGGATTAAGGTTAAAATACTTTTCATCAGAACCTGCTGGCTAATTAAAATCAAATTTGCAAAAGCCTAAGAAATCCCAAAGATAATGGCATCCCTGCCCATATGATAAAAGTTGTCAGGGGGTAGGGAGGAGAGAGATGTGTGTTTGGATGCTGGTGGTGAGGACATGTGGTCCTTGGCTGCCCGCCCCATGGGACAGCCAGGAGGACATGGGAACCCCGCAGTGGGTGGGGGTAAGGGTCAGACACAAATATGTAAGCTGGATTACTTGGCCATGTAGAGAACAACTTGTTTCTTTGCAAAATTTCCACTCGAGGCTTTGACCTGGTGGTTTCTGTGTGTATTTCCAGAATTAATTTTGTTTCTTGCTGTGGCACCAGGTAACCCCAAGGGATGCCCCAGGAGTGGAGATGCAGGTTGACCCTGCTGTGGGATGCACACAGGGATGAGCTAGGAGGTGCTCCAGGGGCTCAAGGGACTCAATACCCAGCCCCAGCCTGTGACCATGTCACAGGTTTCTGCTCTAGCTGGTGTAAAGCCAAGTGAGCACATCACTTCTCCAACTGGTGTTGGGTTAATTTTAGCCTGACGATGGAGGTGAAAACAGAGTTTCCTCTTTTCTGCACAGCTGTACTCTGATCTTGTTATGATTTCATCTGTATTTCTAGAAATCCAGACGTTTCCAGACATAATTGACTATGTAATAATAAACTAATAACTAATCTCTTCATGACTTTTCAGCATCCCCACCAGTTCCTACCACTGAACCTGTTTGTTAAAATTAGCAAAACATTACATAAAGGCTAAAGCAGTTTTCACCCCTTGCAGTTCTGTCATCCTAGTGTTGCGTTAAGTGAATTCAGCTAAAGGGTGTTTTAATGAACACAAACTAAACTAACCTTCCAAGAAAGGTCTGTGGGCAAGGGTGGGAAGTTGCAAGAAACATGAGGTAGCTGCTAGGAGAATGCAGACAGATGTCGGAGACATTTCTCTATTTGTAAACAAACAAACAGCCTGACACTCAAATCAGCCCAGTCTGGTGGAAAATATCAAAGTCATGACCTCCATCAAATGAAAGAAAACAGATTACACAGCAGTGGTACTCGCCGTTTTCCATGTCTTTGGGTACATAGTGCTGGTTTTACAAGGCTCTCCAGGGGAGATGAACTGAAGTGACCGTGTTAGATTCCAGTGAGGCTTTTTCATTTCACCATCACCATCTGAAAGGGGACAACCAAGTCTCCATTTGTTTTTGTTTTCTTCATGGTAATCTCCTGGTTTTATGTCTGTGCCGTAATTTCCTTTCCTTTATTTTTTTTTACTTCTCCCTGCCCTTTTGTTTTCCTCTCCTATTTTACCATTTCATGGAATAACAGACTGGTTTGTGTTGGAAGGGACCTTAAAGCTCAGCCAGTTCCAACCCCTGCCACGGGCAGGGACACCTTCCACTAGAGCAGGTTGCTCCAAGCCCCTGTGTCCAACCTGGCCTTGAACACTGCCAGGGATGGGGCAGCCACAAGTTTATTACCATTTCCATTTACTTTTCCTCTGTTCAGGTCTCTAACTTCCTTAAAGCTGTATATTTTTACTCTTTAAAACTAAGTCCTTAATCCAGCACTGCTATATGCACATTCATTTGTTCAAGCAGTTGAGCTTAATATACAATTTCTCATTAACTGAGTCATATTCCCCAGCTGCAAATAGGCCCATAGCCTGTGGAAAACATAAAAAAAGAATATATGTATTTTAAGATAGCTTTCCATGTGGTTGAATTAGCTTATTAGACATAACTCAACCAGGCAGTCGCCTAGCCTTACCTTTAGTTCTGCTGAGGAATAGTCCAATTGTGCTGCAGCCCCATCCTGGTCAGTGCCACATGGATTTGGCCACAAAGAAATAAACATTTATCATAACATACTTCCTGCTTTGATTTCAGATGCCTCGTTCCCTTCCAAGTGGTGGTGTTGAGAGGTGAGATTTGGGAGCGGGATATACACAGATTTTGCAAACAGAAATCCTTTTTGCACATCTGAGTTTTCGTGCGTCTGGTTTTATCGTGGTGATTTAACAAAGCTGGTGTATTTGTGAACAAGCGTGCAGCCAGGACATCTCTGTTTCCCTACTCTACATGCCTAAAAGTGGTGACTTGGAATCATGTCATAGGTCTTTCACAGAGTCTCACCATGATCCCAGACTAGCCTGTTGCACTGCTGCTCACATGGCAGTGGAGATGCTCTAGTGGGGAAGTCTTCATTGTCACCACTGGGGGCTTTCAATCCCCTTTCTCCAGCTGCCCCAGCCATCTTCCTCTGGGATAGCACCACCTCAGAGCCTTCCCTGCCGGTAATCCATCCCCTACCCTCCTTGCAGTGACTCAGTGCTGTCCACAGGAAGAAAGTGAATCACAATCTCAGCAACTTCTGCTGACCCCATTTACCGCCCGCAACACAAACACGGGCGGCAGACCAAAGCGGAGGTGGAAAGCTGAGCTTTTCGTCAAGCAAGAGCATTGTGGGACCCTGGAAAGAAAGATCTGTTTGCAAGCTGCTCGCTCTGGCATGCCTGGGCGTGCAGGCACTGCATTCCCGAGGGAAGCTGAGTTCCTGCGGGGACAGGAGCCGGAGCTGGGACGGGAGCCACGTGGGAAGCCGGCTGCTCCATTCCTTTCTTTGATAAAGTGGTATTTTGAGTCCACCTGTGAGAGAGCCACTTCTGCAGGCTTTGTTTTGGCAAGGCTGCTCTATAAAAGTAAATTCAGCTCCTTGCTTTGTAATCCGGGATGATTTAAAATCTCTTTGTGCTTTTTGAAGTTGGAATAATTAAGGTGGTGCTGGTAAACGGGAGAGGTGATATGTAACAAAAGCCAAATTTCAGGCTAGGGGCAATCTGCATGTGCCTGGGATCTGCCTGATGAATAAAATGAAGCTAAAGGAGGACAAGCTAGTGGGCTTATAACACGTAAGAAGATGTAAACCCAAATTATTACCTGGTATGAAAAAAAAAGAGGTACCATTTTACCCCTTTGGGCTAGAACCGATGCAGATAAGGTAGACTCCCCTGCTCTGCAGAGGGACAGAGCTTCTGATACCCTGCTGCATCTCTAGGGATGGTATGGGAGCTATACACACAGTATGCTTGGCACCTCAGGCTTCAGCAAACCTGGCCACAGACACCCCCAGTGCAGACACCCCCCGTACTGACATCCCCATTACAGGCAGCACCTCCAGGGCAGAAGGGAGCTCAGCGGAGGATGCGGCTGTGCTCATCCCTCAAGTTCAGACCTTGCTACAAAGACAAAGCCTTGGGAGAATTCAGAGGGTACTCTTTTTGTTGTTTACTTAGCTTGTGGGAGTTTAATGTTTAATCGCTGCAGAGGAATGAGTGCGTTAGTCATGTAATTGTTAGCCATGATTTCTGCCTTTTTTCCTTCTGTCCTTTGTTCTTCCTTATCGCAGCTCTTGCATTTTGTGGACTAAACTGGCTGCCTATCACAGCCCGCTAGTCCTTGATTTCTTAGTAAACAGCATTTTTATAGCATTAAGAGGAGTGTCTTCATTTAAACAACTCAAATTAAGGGCATAGGAGTCCTTAACCTCAAAGGCTCCCTAACCTCAAAGGAGGCGGATGCTTCCCCAGCAGACAGGCATGGGTCCAGGCTGTGAGTACCACTGCTCCTGGAGATCAAAGAGCCAGCTCCATGACATAATTCCAGCCTTCTCCCAGGAGAAGCAGTGCTGAAACTCCTCTGTCTCCGACAGCTGTGGTTGCTGGTTTCTCAAATGAAAGTGGTGCAAAAGGAATAAATGACAGTAAAACTCCAAACAAGGGATCCATTTGCTAAGTGAATGGGACACTTTTTTATCCACTAGCCTGAAAGTGTAAAACAAATTCCAGGCTCGGAGGTTGGTAGATAAGCGTGCCACTACTTGCAACTACATAAGGCAACCCCGCAGGGCTGTTCCCTATGGGGCAGGTTTGTGTCCCTGCATGGCTCGGGGCTGCTCCCCAGGTTCACCTCTGCTCTCTCCCAACATGTGCCATGAGAAACAGAGAATCATAGAATCCCAGATTGGTTTGTGTTGGAAGGGACCTTAAAGCTCATCCAGTTCCAGCCCCCTGCCACGGGCAGGGACACCTTCCACTAGAGCAGGTTGCTCAAAATGCCCAATACACCTTTTGGAATTGTCAGGAGATATCAGGAAAAACAAAACTCCAATCCACTTACCATGGAAATAGGGTCTCTAGCTTTGAAATACGAAGCTACTTGGCTAACAAAGATAAATTATGGCTGGATGAGCACGGTCGTTTGACAGCAAAGGTGGCATTAGGCATGAGAACATCTGTCAGCATCTGTCTGCTTTAGGATGACAGATTGCAGGGAGCAGAGATGCCGGCGTTGCCACCGGCTGAGCAGAGCTTCAGATGACCTGGCAATGCTGCTGTTTACACAACCCCTTCAAGCTATTGCCACAACCTGTGGAGCTGGTTTTAGCAAGAGTGGAAAATCAGTGGAGAGAAAGGAAATGCTGAAAAGCCAGACAAGCTAGAGCAGCATCTGGAGCAGTGCTGGGTGCACTGTCAGTTAAATAATTTTTAGCAGTGGTCCAATTTCATCCATGTTTAGCCCTGGGTATACTTGCTGATGGCAACAAGGCTTGGAAAAAGGGCTCCAGAGAAAAACTATCATCTCCTAAAACATTCTTGGTGACCAAGAAGGAGAGACCACAATTGCCTCTGTGTCCTGTGGTAGGTACTTGCTGTGCCCAATGCACAGGGGCTAATATCTCAGTGCAAAACCCCATTCCCCACCTTGTAACTGGCACTAGCTCCGCGTCCCCCACACCAGCAGTTCAGGGTGGCTTCTGGATAGGTACTGTTGGCAACAAGGGATTTTATGGATGGTGTCATAACTACATTGTTGTTATGAGGACATAATAAAAAAGCCTTATTCTTGCACTGACTTCAGTGAAAGTGTAAATCCTACAGAGAATGGAATAAAGACACAAGTATTTTAAATTGGTAAGACCCCAGGTGGGCAGCCTTTGATGACAAAATGTTCACCATCGGTTCACATCAGCAAGCCTTTGTGTGCAATGTGCAAAGACTGGCTTCCTATATTAAAAATTAGAGCAGTTGGAAGTTGCAAACACTGAAATTCAATTGAGTTCAGGACCAAATTTCTGATTGCTTTAATCCCAAAGGTCAATTTTAACCTTTCCTCCAATGTAAAAAAGAAGTGACGTTACTGAGGCAGCAGAGATTGCAGGATGACACAACGGGAGGTATAGAAAGCAAATCATGCTGGGCAATACTGGGAGCTCCTCAGAAGCAATGAGATGGGAAAACTGGGGTTGTCCTAGAAGGATGACAGGCATCACCCAAGAAAGGTAGAGGAGTGATTAGGGATGAAATAAGGTCAGTTCTTCTGCTCAGAAACCAACCTAAGACATTACAAAATGTTTTTGCTGGAGGAGATGTAAAACAGCACTCAAGGAACAACCTGGGAAGGAGACACCCATGGGCTAAAAAGCCAGAATTTGGGAATGTCACCAGAACCTTGTGATTTCACACATTTTCTAAATCTGAATATGAAAAGATTTTTGCATTCCTTCTAGATACTCTGAAATGGCAACCAAAGTTTCTATTTTCCTTTTGAAAAGTAGGCACAGAGTTATTATGTTTGTTATCTGTGGCTGTAAAATGCAATGTGGTGGATTTTACAGAGATATCCTTATCTTTTAACAGTACTTTAATAATTGCTTTTTCATTTTATTTTATAAGCTTAAAAGTTACAATGTTAGTCGTTAACCAGGGGTCTCTGTACACTTCAATTCTTCTCCATTTTTTAATAGCCTCCAATATCAGTTACTTCCCAGCCCTACAAATTGCTCCCTGACGACAGAAAAGAAGAAAGGTCTTTGCTTTTCAAAGTAAAAGATGTTTCAAGCATATACCCTTAAGGCTTACAAAACTGGCACATCAATCCTGAACAAGAAAAAGCTGTGTCCTCCGTGCTGAAGTCAATGCTAAGTTTTGCTCCCAAAGGAGAACAGCTTCTGCAGTGCCTCAACATGCCCCAGTGCAAGAAGCCAGGCCAGCCTTTCCCTTGACACTTGCTGCTTCCTCAGCAGGGCTAACGTCTATTTGGGTGCATGATATAAGGAAGAAGTTCTTTACTGTGGGAGTGGTGAGGCACTGGAACAGGCTGCCCAAAGAAGTGGTTAATGTTCCATCCCTGCCAGTGTTCAAGGCCAGGTTGGACACAGGGGCTTGGAGCAACCTGCTCTAGTGGAAGGTGTCCCTGCCTGTGGCAGGGGTTGGAGCTGGATGAGTTTAAGATCCCTTCCAACCCAAAACATTCTGTGATTCCATGTAGAGAGGAACCATGTGCCCAGTCCAGCCCCAGGGATGCCAGAGCTCCACATCCCCATCAACACAGAGCAGGTCAGGGTTAGGCTGTGTGAACACACACATTTCAGTCCAATGAGCTGCAGCGTGTGCTCTGGAGCTCGTGCCAGCTTTTGGCATTAACACCAGCTCCATACCTGGTCTGGCACAGTGCCTGCCAGGGCAGAAATAAGCTGGGAAAAATGGTGACCCTGTCTAAAATTATCAGATGAGTTTGTTCTGGTGCTGCGCTCTGTGTCACGGTGCTGAGGCTTTTTTGGCCTTGTACCAGGAGCCCCTGTAGCTACTCCTTTAATGTTAAACAGCACATTTTTGTATGCTGAGATTGCTGGGCTGGGGCAGCTGGAGAAGAGAAGGCTCCTGAAGGGGACACCTTAGAGCAGCTCCAGGGCCTAAAGGGGCTCCAGGAAACCTGGAGAGGGGCTTTGGACAAGGGACGTAGGGACAGGAGAAGGGGAATGGCTTGAACCTGCCAGAGGGGGGATTGAGATGAGCTCTGAGGCAGAAGCTCTTCCCTGTGAGGGAGGGTGCCCAGAGAAGCTGTGGCTGCCCCATCCCTGGCAGTGTTCAAGGCCAGGTTGGACACAGGGGCTTGGAGCAACCTGCTCTAGTGGAAGATGTGCCTGCCCGTGGTAGGGGGTTGGAGCTGGATGAGCTTTAAGCTCCCTTCCAAACCAAACCATTCTGAGATTCTATGATTAATGATTTTTAGATGCTGCTGTTTGGATCTCCACCTGCAGATTCTTGGCCTAAGACTCTGCCATTTATGTGGGCATCATGGTGGGGACTGCTCCATGCTGATGGAGCACATCCATAAGCGTATACTGACAACAGGGGCACAAATGGTGTGACTCTCACTGGCTGGCACACTGCCTTGACCTGCCACCGAGCACAGCTGGATGGAGAAACCTAGAGTGCCATCACCGAGGAATCCCCCAGCATGGGAAGTGTTAGCCACAGTGAAGTCAGAAGGGTGTGCCAAGGGCAGGGCACTGCAATGTACTTCGGGATCTTGCTATAACTGAATGAAAACTTTCTTACTTCCACCCATCCTGGACTGCAACAGTCACTCTGAGACTCTGAGCTGTTATGGTGAAGTATAATGTTATGGCTCCAGGTAAAAGTAGAACCATCTGCTTTGCTCTGCACTATACTATCAAATATAAATGTAAATTATCTCTGTAATATAATGCATAGTGAAGAATTAATGTAATAAAATAGTGTATCCCATTGTCTCTGTCTCACATTCGGTGTCCTCCAATAAAGTATCACTTCTTCTAATAATAAATCATGTTTATACTGTTGTGTACCTTCATGTTTAAACCTCAGATCCTTCACAAGAGGTGTGTATTGCTGAGCCCAGCCACAGAGAGAAGCAAAGCACCATCCTGAGCTGACTAAGTGGCTGCAACCACCGTGCAAGCTGAAAGCCCTCCAGGCAGTTTGCATATATTTCAGTGGAGAATACGCCCTTTTCTGAAGAAGATTAAGCTCTCCTCTTTTAAGCTTTGGAATGAAAGAGATGATAGTCTCCAACTGAAGAAAACATTTCACACTTTTTATTGCAAAGACACTATGTTTTCAAGACGATTCACATTTTTTTTAATGTGGAATGGCTTTGTGTTAAAACAGAATGAGGGTGGAAAGGACTTTTTGTTTTTCAGTAATAAACTTTATATCTAAAAATGATGGAAGGAAAATAAAAATTCACTGTTGGAAAATGAAGAATCATCATATGTATTTTAGCAGAATGCTATGCACATAGGAATGAGGAAAACAACTGCATCAGAAGAATACTAAACTCCTAGTGCTAACAAACTCCAAGTGCAAGTGTTTAAATATGACTTTCAGGGCAGTGGAGTACTTAAAAGGCTGAGAAATTACTTCGTCATTGTGTATCAGCACTTAAACAAAGCAATTACATCAGGGTGCTTTTCTACCTCAGTATCACATTAATAACAAGATGCAGTGATTGGCAGCTGAAGCTGAATGAATTCAACCTCCATGTGAGATTAAATTTCCAACCTCTGTCAATA
>NW_009913459.1:342-3451 GCF_000696875.1 Nestor notabilis | reverse complement strand
CGGAAGAGATGAGTTTTTGGCTCTCACTTAGAGGCTGCATATTGCAAATATTCTTCTGAATTAAACTCTTGCTTATATGTGCAGGGATTTTAATGCTTCTGCTCCTGTCCTCCCCCTGGGACGTGTGAAGAGGGTTGTCTGTGTTGCCCTCAAGGTGCCCATCACACACACGGTTTCACTGTAAAGCAATGACTGTAGGGGAACCTCCTTCTTCAGTGCTTTAGCTAATCACCTGCTTCAGCTAATTACCAGGGATGGAGAGGATGGACTTTACCTGTTAGCTACTGATGGCTCAGGGATCAGTGTTACCTTCTCAAGCTTTAGACAATGTCCATAACTGGAAGGGTGTACCCCCGAGGTGGAGAAGACAACCTCATTTCCTAGAATCTATCCTGCTCATGTGTTTGAAGTCACAGCAGCCAGCAACCCTGAGAACTTTTGTCTACCTCTACATTATGGCAAATAATTTAGTTAGGTTATAAATATTACCTAATCAATCACTGCAGAAAACTCAGACATTCATCCTCTGGGATAAAGCTTAATGACTGAAAAGCTTTCCTTGGTTTCTAACGCTGAAGGTGTCAGCAGAGTAATGACCTCGCCTGCTCATAGCCTCTAAGAAAAGCAGTCCCATTGAGTCAGTAACACCCCTCTTAAAATAGTGCACAGGAGGCATACTGCATGTGGATGGAATTTTCAATATTGAAGCCATAAAAAAAGAATATAGTGAAAGCATTTTGCTCTACACTTAGTAATTCACTGGCCAGGCTTTTTCCTGTTTTCCACTGTAACATAACTATTAGTTTTAACAAAACCGTTTTGTCTAAGGCAGAATTAATTTCTTTAGAGCAATGAAGTGAGGTTTTGTTCATAGCTCTTTATTTCTGCCTATGTATAAAGTTGCTGAACTTCCTCTGCTGGGTAAAATTATCCATCATGAAAATACAAGTTAAGAATTGGGATATTTTGGAATCATTGAGTATTTCTGCTTCGTTGCCATGACATGCAAGATGTGATATTATGTATGGGGTATATACGTGATATTCATGTTTACATCTGTGTATTTGCATATACATTTATAGAGAGACACATATTACTCCTTTGGGTATTACTTTTACACGCATATGTTCTACTTGGAGTTTCCATACCTTGTGAAATATACTCTTGTTCTTAAACATGTGTATCGCTGCAGGTCACCCACCAAATGTTATTTATTATAGCCTATATTCGGAGTAACTGGAATCCCAGCAGGAATCAACGTCCAAATTCTCTTACCCATTTCAGTGAGGAGAATCACAAGTAGCTCCTGACTAATGGATTGGTACAGAAGGGGCCTGCTAATGTTTTTTTGCCAGGCATGAAGACTGTTGTGAGAATACCTGCCAGCTTTTGAGAACTATGAATAGAGACAACCGGAGAGGAAATTCTGTCTCAGAATTCTGGTGGAATATACTGGGCTCTGAGCCAATCTCTAAAGTGAAGGCAGTGGCACTGCACGGTGCAGAAGTGCAGGCTTTCTTCTTGAAAACTTTTAGACATTGAAGGGTAGGTAAAAAATAGGTTCTGTCCTTTGTAATCTTTGCACACCTACTTTGTATTGCAGGAGAATGGGAAAGCGGCCACACGATCTAATCACTTCAGAGCTGAAGTGTACCTGTTTGGCACCACAATTTCTTTCAACTGTTATATTTGCACACTCCACAGAAAGGAATACTGAAAATATTGAATTGCTTCGGAGTCAGTGAGCTCAGTTGAGCTTTAAGTAGCCTGGGTACCACAACAATAGCATAACACTAGAAATACAAGCTTTTTTTTGAGAGTAAGTTTTGCTTTAAATCAAGGCATTAGAGATGATTATATTTATGTTTCCATGCACAAAAGGTTGTCTTGGACATCAAAGATTGATATCTGAAGGGTTTAGGGTTGAGATGTACCGTGTTGGGCACACCCATGCTCTCTGTGTAATTCCTGGGGGAAAATCCACGTTGGTGGCAGCTGACTTCTCCATCTCACACTGGTCTGTGGTTGAGCTCTTCATCCTTTAGCTTACCACATGCATACTTTGTGAGTATACTTCTGCCAACAGTGCAACTTACAGACTCTGGCTATTTAAAAAAGTTTGTATCTCAGCTTAAGCAAATATACCCTATTCTATACATAATTGTCTCCTTGCTAAATTGCAGACATGAGGAATAATTAGGCTGTCCCAAAAGGATGGTCTCCTGTGGTGGAAGCTACAGTAAACTACAATATGTTTGCTACCTGATTCCAAAGAAATAGGTCTAGTGGGAGGTGTCTCTACCCATAGCAGGCGGTTGGAACTAGATGATCTTAAGGTCCTTTTCAACCCAAACCATTCTGTGATTCTATGATTCTATGGATATATTCCCCCTTTTAAATGTAATTATGTCTTTCCTTCCTTTCCTCAGCCCTATTCTCACAACTCACGGTTATTCAGACCTTGTTTGGGAGGCTGGAGAAAGTGAAGGCGTAGCATAGACTGCCGTGACTTTCGTGTGCCACCTTCTGCATGTGCGCTGTGAACAGGCTTTTGATCGCACGGCTCTTCGACTGCAAAAGGGGCATCTCGTTTTCGCAAGGGCCCTTCCCCATGCATTGCAAGGGCAGCACACATCCTGCAGGCGCTCAGTGAGCTGTTTCTGTCAGAAATGTCAACTCAGGACCTAAGCGGGGGAAGGACGTGGTGCCGGCTACTGTTAATTGTGTTATATTAACTCCAATACAATGCTGTTGAGTGAAAATCTTCCCAAAAATGTATGAATAATTGTGAATGGAGCTCAGACCGAAAACCTTCTGGCTCGCGCAGCTGCGGAGCGGGTGACCTCGCCAGGGTTTGATAGGGAAAAGTTGCCATGGGAATGGCGCGGCACTGTTTGCGGCTGACTTCGGCTTTTATTGTCGTGCCCTCATTACAGCTTTTGTTTCGCTGTGAAGTCCGGTTGTGAAACGCCGGCTTGAAACAAAGATGTATTGACAGGCAACGGCTGAGTTCAAACGATTTCTATGTTTAGAGATAGCATGGAATCAAGGAACGGTTTGGGTTGAAGGGGCCTTAAAGTCCCAACCCCTGCCCCGGGCAGGGACACCT
>NW_009913459.1:0-309 GCF_000696875.1 Nestor notabilis | reverse complement strand
TCCAGCGTGGCCTTGAACACTCCCAGGGATGGGGCAGCCACAGCTTCTCTGGGCACCCTGTGCCAGCCCCTCAGCACCCATATCACTGCTTTAAGCTAGGGAAGTACCAAGTATAAACGTTGTATACGCTTAGAAGTTAACTTCCCATTAAAACTGGTTAAATATCATTACTGGAAATCGTTGTTCGCCACTAGGACCACAGCGCCTGATGGCAAAATTTCCTTCCTGCTTTAAATCAGTTTTAGCAGGAGATTTAATTCCAAATTTAATATTAAATCAAAGTAATTGCTTGTTTAAAGGTGGGGGGGG
>NW_009913458.1:0-9065 GCF_000696875.1 Nestor notabilis | reverse complement strand
AAAATATATATAATTATTCTCTATATTATGTGTGTGTATATAAAAGTAAAGATTATTACAAACATTTATTCAGCTTTCCCTATGACGTAGGTGCTTGAAAACATTGTGAAGTAAGATACTTGCATATACAAGCAATGTAGAATCATAGAATAGTTTGGGTTGGAAGGGATCTTCAAAGGTCATCTAGTCCAACCACCCACCCTGCAATGACAAGATCAGGTTGTCCAGAACCTCTTCCAGCCTGGCCTTGACTGTCTCAAGGGATGGCGCATCCACCACCTCTCTGGGCAACCAAAGAAGCAGTTTTTCCTTTTTTTCAGTAGCTGGTTTGTGATACAAATGACAGCCTGTTTGCATGCGGCCGACTTGATTTGTTCCAAGTATGAAAGTCAAAGGAGTGGGAGGCAGGAGGGTATTCTTGAAGTTTTTCCAGCCTCGCCCATCCTTGTGTCTCACTAACTTAATCTCTTGCCTACTCAGTGACATGCAGCTTATATCATTTTACATATGACCTTTGACTTTGTCTTGCTAAGTTGAGCTTGAACTTGTGAATTGTAAATGTCAGAAGGCTAGAGCAGGTCAGAGCACCAGAAGAGCATAAGTTAAAGTTAGCCATACTTTTAAACTTATGCTTTGCTATATGTAGCTGCTGTCGCCTTTAGAGAAACTGTTGACTAAGAATTTACACATTGTCTTGTAAAAATTGTGCAAGTGATAAATGAAATCCTTAGACAGGAGGCTTAGAGAAAAATTTCCTTTTTATTTCAGCTTATTTATCCTCTTTCTGGAATTTGTTGTACATTTGGTCAATACTTCATCTCTTGTTTGATATGTTGGGTTTTGTTTTGTTTTTGTTTTCAGAAGAAAACATAACTGTAAATCCACAGCAATAAATGGTAACCCAGTAGTTGTAAATCACTTTTCCTTTGTTGACGTCTTTTGAAAGAGGTGGTGTCTTGGTACAGTTCTAGAAAGGGGACTGTGTTTACATAAGTAATTACAAATTCAATTTAGAATAAGTTAACATTACTTAATGTACATTATTTTTCAGGGTAAATGGATTCAGTGGTCTGACTTCTCTGCTGAGAATGCATACATATGCAATAGAAAACTTATTTTGTAGTATATTTTATCTAAATACTCTGACTATTCATTAAGATTGTTATCTGCATGCAAGCTATGTATACATTTGGATACTTGTTTATCTTTCTTGCTAGGATACACTTAGTGCCTCTGAACTGATTTTCAGCACTTAGTCACTGTATGTTTCTTTGGTTGAAACCAAAATGAGGAGGTCATCAAAATTCAAATGAACTTGGCAAAGAATTTGGTTGTGACCAATGATCTCTTTCTTTCTATGGACTTATTTCTCAACTAAATCTGCCTTTGATAGCATTTGATAAGAGCAGCATGTGGACTTTAAATCCTTAGAAATTATTCTAGATAAAGAGCAGAAGGAATAAATTCATGTTTCATGGCCTGTGCCATGAAACTTTGCCTGAGCTATCGGATTTTTAAACCTGGAAAATGAGGAAGAGTGTGTCTTAGCTGCTTTTGGGGTTTTGTGGCCAACTGCCTTTCTGGTTTCCTTTCCTGGAGGTTTTGTGACCAGCAGGGAGTAAGTAGGGGTTTTGGCTCTTAGTGATCAAGAACATTGTGTCAAACCTTGAAAAAAATACTAAACTATGTAAAATTGACAGTAGTTGGTATATAGGTCAGTTTAGCTAGATCGTAATTCTGGCTTGTTTTGACTGCATGTTATTACAAGCAGAGGTGGACAGTTTTCAGCTGTGTTTAAATTGTTGCTTGCTACTTTGACATAATAAGCTATATGCAAAGCTGCTTCTTGGTGTTTCTTTGAATTCAAACTTGAAAACAGAGTCTGTTGTTGAGCGCACTTACTATACCTTTCTTGCTGCCATGAGGCTCTTGAACTGATGCTTTCTAACTCCATAGCTGCTTTTTCCTGAGATTGCCTCAGAAGAAATCTCAACCAAAGAAGGCTTTGGTGAGGTTTATAGAGGTGCAGTGAGATGTGAGAGAGAAAGAAAGAAATTCATTAGTTTTAAAAAATGAAAATAACCCCATTCCTATTCTGGGTCTTGGAAGTCTTGTCCAAGCTCTTGCAAATGTTGCTATTTAAGTGCGCTGTTCATGCATGCATCATGTTATTTCCAGCTGATCACCAACACTAATGCACCAATCTCACCCCTGGAAAAAGCATCATTCTTCTGACTAGCTTTCATTAGATTAACAGAAAGAAGGAAGACTTGCTCCTCATGTCTCCAGTGAGGCAGGGGTATTTCCTGTTTCTAGGAGAGCACAAATAAGGTAGTACATTCCTCTACTTGCCTTTTTGCAAGACCTTTCGGGGCCGTGTGGACCTGCAGCTTCCTCCTCATCAGCAGCTTGAGCCTTTAACTGCACAGCCTGGCTGCCTGGCTGTCACTTATATAAACACACCTCTCTCACTGTATAAACCATAAAGCTCATTATAGAAGGGAAGCCTAAGATAGATAAAGTTTAACAAATTCAGTGGCATGGAGTGAGGAGTGTTTTGGACAGAAAGGTAGGCTCAGAGGGCAAAAATAAAAAGACACCTAGGTTTAAAACTGCTTTCTTCCTCCAGACCTGAGAACAAAGGTGCCCTTTAACCTGCTCTTTGTGGTTCAGTCATCCTGCATATAGTACCTCTGGGAGAAAGAGAGGAGTAGAGGACAGGGGCAGACTGCCTTACTTAATACCTGGCTCCTCAGTAAGAGAGTAAGGCTCAGACCAGTTCCTTAGCTGTATAACATTGCTGGAGGAGCAGGTCTCTGGGGAACAAGTCTTGGAGGAAAAATGGCACAAGAAAGAAATACAGTAATCAATACATTAAATTGTATAGAGAGGGGGTTCTGAAAGTTTTTTACCTATTTTTGTAACAGACTTTATTCATGGAAAAGACTTTGTAATAAAGAAAGTAGAGGATGCATCTTAGACTGGGATACTTCACTGCACAAAGGGAAATTCCTCCTCTGTGCAGTAGGAAATGCCATAAATGCATTCCCTGTGAAGTGTAACCGTTGTACACAGCAAATACAACCCCAAACTTTTCAGGAAAAACATGAGCCTTCAAATAGAATCTGTGGTTAAATTAAAACAAGTTAAATTTAATCTTTCGCTAGCAGAAGGAAAAACACAGCCTGGCTGCACCGTGTGGGTCAATGGCTCGTTCCTCAGGCAGCTCCCACAGGCATTTTGTCTTTGTCCATGTGACTCTGAGCATTTGCAAGGTGAAATCGCCCCATGTCCTGTGGCTTCGCTAGCTTTGCAGTTTGCAAGGTGTGAATATGAAGTGATGATGATTCGATCAAAGAAAAGAGGCTTGGACATGCTTCTGTGTATTGCTGTGATCCACAGCAATGCACAGCTCTATATAATGAGAGTAAACTTCTCTGTTATCTGCTAAATTTGGAAACAGAAAATCTGTAACTGCAGGGTGGAAATAAAAGGCAAGTCAGAAACTGAGTTATACATAACGCATTGTCTCACTGGCTGCCTTTGGTACAGTGCTGAGCAGTGATTACAAAACTGTGCCCTGCGTTTACTCATGTCACATCTGATTTGCAAACCTGCGTGCCAGAGTGGCAGGTCATTGCCTCCCCGTCCCGGTGTGAGCACCCCCATTCTCTCTGCTCTGCAGCTGTTGCCAGGAGCTTTTCCAGAGCATGCCGTCATTTGAGGAAGGGCACAGACACCGAAGTGACGATAGGTGCAGCAAGAAGCACAAATGGGGATGATTTAGTACAGCAGGCAGGCAAGCTCTGTCACTCCAGCCTGTGGCAGGGAACTTAGGATTTCCCTTTCTTGAAACTCAGATCTGGTGGAAGTGGCTGCATTTCCTGGTCCTGTCCTGTTTGTCTGCGTATCTTGTCCTGGCATGGATATTCCTTACTCTGGAAAAGTATTGGTCTTTTAAAAAGCAAATTTTATGTCTCTTCCTAAGTTTAAATAAGGACTGTATTGCTGAGT
Organism: Nestor notabilis; assembly: GCF_000696875.1. NCBI lineage: Eukaryota > Metazoa > Chordata > Aves > Psittaciformes > Psittacidae > Nestor > Nestor notabilis. The sequence goes on along the minus strand of NW_009913458.1, from coordinate 5,051 downwards.
GAGAATCAAGCGTCTTGGTTTCCAGTTTCACAGAGATGCTCCAATGCTGATGCAGACGCAGACCTGAGGGAAGGTGCTCTCACTTGCTACAAAGGTGACTGGAAGGATGTGGAAGTTGATCTCTCTCTCTCTCAGAAATACAGTGTTCAAGATGTGCTGTCCTGCCCCTGGTGTTTAAATTTTAAGATCTACTCTTCTTGTGCAGGTGTGCTTAAGGCAGTGCATCTGCGTAGCAGTTGAGTGCACTGTGTACCTGAGATAGTGACATGAGGTTTGGGAGGATGCTAGGCAGAGAACACAGCGAGGTTGTTTCCTCCTCTTTTGGGGTTCTCATTCACTAAAAGATCACAGGATTGGCTTAAATGTGCTTTAGCCTGTCACAGACCATGTGGAAATGAAGAGGAATACCAGAACACTGACAGCATTAGGTGGAGAGAAGCAGAACGTTCTTATTCACAGTGTTCTTTAGAGATTGAAGTACAACTTAAAATTTAAGATCTTAGCTTAAGTCTAACAAGTAGGACAAGGGGTAATGGCTTTAAACTTAAACAGGGGAAGTTTAGGTTAGATATAAGGAAGAAGTTCTTCACAGTGAGGGTGGTGAGGCACTGGAATAGGTTGCCCAAGGAAGTTGTGAATGCTCCAACCCTGGCAGTGTTCAAGGCCAGGCTGGACAGAGCCTTGGGCGACATGGTTTAGTGTGTGGTGTCCCTGCTCATGGCAGGGGGGTTGGAACTAGATGATCTTAAGGTCCTTTCCAACCCTAACTATTCTATGATTCTATGATTCTGAGTAAATCTGTGTTAAGAATATAAAACAGGCTGTCAATTACCCATGATCTTGGAAGCAGGTAGAATGAACGAGGAGGTTCTGCTTTCAAACTAGGCAAGTCCTCAGACGTATTAATATCTGATGGCCACAGAGAAGCTTCCCCACTGTCTTAGACTGCTCTGCACTAGCAGAAAAATACATCTCACTTATTTTCTCTGGGGCCATTTCATTCAGATCTCCTCAAAGTGTCATCTATAACCAAATTTAAGAAGCTAACTTGCCTTGAGAAAATCCTAGGAGGAAGGTAGGTGGCCTGTAATGACTGTTAAAAATGCAGAGACAAAGACTAGGCTGTTTGTGAACTTGCCCAAGGACTCTGAGAGAGTGGCAGTGAAAGCAGGAGCTGGGGCTCCTCCACAATCCAGGGGAGCACTGTGACATGAGCAGAGTGCTCCATGAAAACATCACATCCAGGGGTATATAGAGTCCTTTCCATCTGCTGCTGCTGTGTCCATCTCACTGGAGGGACCATGCAGTCTTAGAGCGAGACCCAGGGTAAACCTGGGCTTTCTGACCAGGGCCAGTGGTGTGGCAAGGAAAAGGCCAGCTGGTCAGCCTTGTCATGGCCCTTTCAGATCTTACACAAAAGCTTGTAATTACATTTGGGTTGGATTTAAATAGTCCATAAAAAGCCAAGTCTATGATTGTGCATTTAAATAGAGCAACTACTCTGCTTTTCTGGTTTAATGAGGACTGTGTGAATCAAAAATACCTTACTCATCTGCAGAAAGGCTTAGTCCCAGCAAATCATGGCTTTAATTACAGGAAATAATCATAAACTACTTTATATGCAATTAAAGACACTTTCTTTTGGAGATATTTTTGCAATTTGTATTTTTTTCCTAAAACCAATTATCCAAAATATTATACTCTTTCATGCCTGCAGTGCAACTTTGACTTGCATATAAATTGATTGTTTGAAATGAAACTTCCTTGTGTGTAATTGAAACTCAAGACTATTTTACCTTTTTCTAGGTAATTGATTAATAGGTCAGATTACAGTTGCTGGTTAGTAGCAGCTAACAGTTTAGCGCTACAGTTTGCTCATTTGGATAATTGTATTAATTTAGAATGTAAATTGATGCAATTACAATGGCATTTTCTTAAATGTCAACATCTCTTACGTTAATGTCTAATCAGCCTTTAATCAAATGCTGAAACTGAAACAGAAAATACCTTTCACACTGGAATTTAACATAATGCTGGTCCAGTGCTCATTAATTTCATGGGAAGACCAATGTTGGATTTGGACCATACTCATAATTTTATCCATCTGTTGAAACAGAAGAACAACGTTCAAATTCAGTCTGAACAGTGATGTGGCCCAGAGCTTTCCCAAGCAGCTATCAACAAATAATAGGAAGTTTCATGGTAGTCGTAGACTTGAAGGTTAGGGAAAATATGTCCTGAAGGGTATGTACATCTGTAGTAGCTAAAAGCCATAACATAGGAAGAAGAGAAAAGAAGGCATTTTTTTCACATTGTCCTCAAAGTGATAGTTCAGGGAAGATCCTTCACCTGTGATGAATATCTCTGAGTCAGGAATGGACACTAAACAAACATCTGGGAAAATATCAGCATGATCCTTTCTGCTTAGCAGCTGGGACAAACAGCTGTGCTGCTTTCAGTCTGGGTCCAGGCTGGGGCCCTGCTGACATCTGCACTCCTGCCCGCCTCTGGTAGGTGGCTTCTGTCCCTCATGGGCGATGGATCCCATTTGCTAACTTAGCTATCCACTTCAATGAGAATGGTCACCCCAAAGAGAGAAGGGCACATAGGCCATCTTTGTAACTTGAGAGGGAACAAGCAGCATACCTTGAGAAAACAGTATTCTTTCTTGGAGAGATTTGATATGGGAAGCATTTGATTGTAAATTTATTAGGTGGATGAAAAAGAGGGGCACAAAGGGCCTAGTTAAAGGAGAGTGTTGGTGTAAGGCCAGCTGGTACGTGTTTTCTTGGGTGAATTTAGGCAAGAGGATCTCACTGCTGGAGTAGCTGGAATGCTGTTCTGAAGCAGTGTGAGCAAAGAGGTTGCTTCCAAAAATCAATCACCTGCTATGCCCGATTGCCTTGAAGGAATGGATGTGATAATCCAGCAAAAGTTGTTATGCCTCTGTGCTCTCATGGCCATTACAGCTGAGCCGTCCTGATGCCATCCTCCTTAGTTAATATGTGACTGGACTATTGAGAGGATAGGGCTGGATGATGGAAAAGCCATCACAGTTTTCAAGAGGCCACTTTGGGAAACCTTCTGCCTCAAAACTCGATCTGCCTCTGAAGCAAGTTTCACGGGGCCACATTGGCTGACCAGCCAGTGCCACCACCAAAATGGTGGTGTCAGCATGGGGCTCAGCTGTCTGAGCAGGGCAGTTCGCACACCTCCGTGAGTACTGCTCGTGGTTTTGATCAGTCCTGATCTGGAAGACGATCTGGGGAATTTACAGAATCTTGTAATTCAGCTGTCAAAACTATGCATACTTAATTATAGGCTGGATTTGGTGTAAAAGCTTAGACACAGTGTTTTCCCTCAGCGTTTGTATTTGCTGTTGGAAACGCTTCAGCCCGTAAATGTGTGCAGATAATGCCGATAGGGAAAATCACTAACAAAACAGTTTTACAGGTGGTTTTAGGTGAATTTTCCATCAAGTTTATGTGTCTGTAGCATATCATTATATTCTTTTCTCAGCCATTAACTTCTGCTGCAAAGCATGAGATATTGGATTCCTTTCAGCTTTATCGTTTGCATCTGTCACCCTTGTGCGTGTGCCTGGATAATGCGCCTCCATCTGCACAGTGCTGTGCAGCCCCCAAATGGGGAGCAGAGGTGGAGGTCCCCACCAAGACCAGGGTAGAGGTTGGCAGGTGGGAACAGGGCAAGCCAGAGATGGCAGCTGGAAGAGCCAAGAGATGGGATGTGGCTCCCAGTGGCTCTGTCTGTACTTGATACGAGGAATACCATGGATACTGGTGATAATGGCATCTAGTTGAGGAAATGAGATCTCTCTGGATTTTACTTTCTTAAAAGCACATGGCTGTGAAAATATATCTGTTGAAGGAGAAAGGCACAGGCTTGAATGAAGCACGTTAGTGCCAGTTGAGACATGAGGGTATCCAGGGCCATTGGATTCTTCTTTTATGACCTTGGACCGGCCATTTACCCAGTACGTATAAACCAGCTGTTTCCATTATTTTTTACTGCAGCAAGGCTAACAGGCTAAAATTGCATGTTATGTCTATACTGATCTAACAACCCCCTATCCCTCTCTTCCTCTTTTCCCACATGCTGGTTAAAGACTCACTGCAACAGCAGAAAATTAACCTTGGTGCTAGGGAATGAGAAGGTAAATTGTTTCACCTTTGTGTAGAGAGGGAGATGGTGGTATGTGGTTGGGATGAGGGCAGGAGAACAGAGGAGTCTCCCAGCTGCATGGAGATGTTAGATCAGCTGAGCCATAAATATGTCTTCAGCCTTAGATTATTTCAGGATGTAATCGTTCATCTTTGCCCTTCCTCCCTTGCAGGAGTCACTGCTGAAGCTCTTCTATTAATAGGAGAAATATTTATTCAGATACAAGATAATCATTTGTTTTGCTTGTCTCTCCAGAGACAGTGGGTAGATCCCGTTTAAGTAAATGAGAGTGCTGTGCACCTGATTAGAGTGAGTTAAGTCCGCAGTCCTGTGCCAAAATGCTACGTCATGAACTAAAATTTGTGGAAACTTAATGCGGAGTTGCAATTTATTTGCTATATTTAAATCTGACTGTAAAAATTAAGTGAAAGCCAATACACCCAATAAAACCCTGTAATCCAGGCTGTAATAATAAATGTCATGCTAGTGTTATAGTGCAGACGATGGTGAAATTGTAAGTGCATTGACATTAATGTCGTAGCACTTCTTGACTTCAGTAGATCCAGGATTTCTTTGATAATGTGCTAGAGTCTTAATTTATGAGCAAAGTAAGTCGTTTGGGATTTCCTGTTTTCCCCCACCCCCAGCCACCAGTGATGTGACCAGCTCCTGGGACAGTACTGAAATACACTTAGCTGGATTTCTCTGTCAGCACCAGACACCTCCTTTTTTCATCTGCTTCCTGAAGCCACTTCTCTGTTTTCGTGCTGACCTGTCTGCAGTACACAGCCCCGTCAGGTGCACTGGCTTAGTTGGCTTTTAGTCTCATTTCCTAAGAGGATGTCGTGGTTTAAGCCCAGCCAGTAACT
>NW_009913457.1:9737-27903 GCF_000696875.1 Nestor notabilis | reverse complement strand
TATGATTCTATGATTCTATGAAGCAGTGAAAGAGTCTGTGTTTTTAGGTCCCCACCATAGAAAACATGGAAAGTGCTGAATGCAGTCAGTAAATCAGGAAGAACACTTGGGGTTTTTTTTAAGCGAAGAGTGTTCAGCATACTACAACAATTACTTAAACCTGGTGAGGCTGGCTTTTGAGAGTTATTAAATGAATAGCATTCTCCATGCTTTCTCATCTTAAATGTGTATGTGCCTCTAAGCAAGTGCTATATTGCTGTACTTACTCCTATTACAGTATGATTATTCGGAAATCTGCATTTGGAAACATTTGCTAGTAATACATACAAGATTGAAATAGCATGAGAAACATTCGTTTGCCTTGAATATACTGCAAACAACTCCACATAGATTGCACTAAGTGCAGCAGTCAGTGATAATCTGTACACTGTTGGGAATAGTATCGTACATCTTACCCCTCAGATCACACATATTGTCCACTGGATGAAAGTACCTTCCACAGAGAAGCTGTGTAGCCCATAACTGTCCTAAAGTGGATGCAGATTAAAAATGATTAAAGAAGTATCTTGTTCCTTGTAGAGTCCTGCTCATGCCCCGTGCAGTCCAATAACCATGGATAAAAAGAATTGTCATCCTATCCCCTTTCATATAAAGATGAATGCCTAAAGGCTTTAGCATGTCACATGTGCCTGGCTAATGGTTTCATCTCTTGATGATCCTTGGTAGTGCTTTGGGAGCAAATGAATGCTAGCAATTGTAGGTGACATACCCATAAGTGCTCCGTGGGACACATCTTACCTGGCTTGCCTGTTGCTCTCTGCCAGTTGTGCAGTGTATGTTGGGCCAGAGCTTCCATCACCTCAGATAGACTGTCACAATAAATCACCTGTAGACAACCTGGATAATGACTGCATGGACAACTGATGCAACCATTTCAGAAGTATTTTGCCAGTCCTGAGCTAGCTCTCAGAGGCTGAGGGCAGCATGACTCCAAAGAAGAAAGTTACCATTGTCTCAACTGATAAGAAATATTGGCAAGGGATGTGCTGCTGCTTTGCTGCAGCTTCCTGAAGAAAACTGTGAAGGTAACTACTGCATACTTGTGTCATTAGCATTGAGTTTAATCCTAGTTTCTTAGAAGTGTTGTCCTATCTATCTGGTTTGATGTTTATAGCCAGTGGCAGCTGGACTGACATCATGATAGAGACCAAGGAAGATCTATAAACAATCCAAGATAACAAAGACTGTCAGCCAAAGTATAGGCATAATATAAAGTTTTGATGATAGACATCAGGAGGAGTAGCAGTGGGCAGAATGTTACTGTGACATGTAACAGATCACAGAATCATTAGGGTTGGAAGGGGCCTCTGGAGATCATCTAGTCCAATCCCCCTGCCAAGGCAGAACCACTTATGTTTTGAATGTCTCCAGAGAGGAAGACTCCACAACCTCCCTGGGCAGCCTGTTACCTTAATGATGAGATCATGCTTTTTTTTTTTTTTTTTGGATGAAAGCCACTAGCACATTTGAACATGGCATTTGTGATCTTGAAGTGTCTGCATGAAGATGCACAGAGGTATATGGAATATGTATCTAACCATAGACTGGTCTAAGAGTTAAGAGTTGTAAACGTAATCACTGCTCTATGTGGAGGAATAGGTTACATCCACACATATTTGAAATCCCCAATATTATTTGGCTTAAGGCAGAGGGAGCATTCCATGGGCTGGATGTTTACAGGAGTACAAACATATTTCCTGTGTCAAACAAAGCTCCCAGTCTGTTTGAAATCTACATAACATTTGACATTTCCTTTTAGAAACTTTGCAAAGTGTGCTTTGGTAGGCAATTTTTTCCTTTTGACAGTATCTGAGTTCATCAGTTGCTCTGTATTGGTAAACGTATTTAAATAAAACATGTCTGAAACTAGTACATGTATTGGATCTTCATGAAAAGAGAGTTGAAATAGTCGTGCTTTCAAGAAGTGCACTTTGTTTCATATATAATTTGTCAAAACTGCTTAGATATATGTTAGTTTGCTTTCAATTTCTTTTTCAGCTCTAGAAGATACATGGTAAGTTTATACGCCAATACATGGTCTGTATACATAATAAACTTTCCTTTGCAACAAGAATGATACGTATTTTTCTCCCACAGTCAGCCTACAAATTACAAATGATGTCCATTTTGGTGAAGTCTTTCAACCATTGAATTCTATCTACCTTCTTGTTCTCATTTGGATTTTGTTGATTATAGGTGCCATAAGAATATTTCTGCTGAATGTGAATAAATCTGTTATTCTGATTCTGTATCAGAAGTCTCATAGTATTCCAGTGTATTTTTTCCACTTCACTTGTGATGTGGAAAAGAATAACTATTCTAGGCAACCTTGTCAACCACCATCTCTCTGCTGACAAAGCTGAGGATTCCATCTTCATTGCAGTGTTTTAAATGGCTTCTCTGCACCTTGTTTTTCCTCCTTATGCAATGCAACATTATTTCTTTGCTGCTTCAAGCACTTGATTTTCAATTTGGCCCTGCCTTGAAGACTTTGAATATGGTACTGACTGAGTCAATGCAGTTCTTTTTTTAATTTTTTTTTTAAATTTTGTTTTTACATAGTATGTGGTAATGAAACTAATACTCGTGAATCTTTGATTTCACTCTTGTTCTGATTTTATACAATATATAGAACTCAAATATAGCTAGACCAGAAAAGATCCCAGAAGAAAATTGCAGAAAACTTGCATCCCTTAAAAATCTTATTCTCTTCTCCAGAGAGAAGAACTCACCTTGCCAGGAAAAAAGAGAGCTTTGCTTTGTGCCAAGAGAATTGGGGTGTCCTTGATAAACTTACTTTTATATTACCAATACGCAAATAATAACCTGCTTTGATTTGAATTTTTTTCTTCTGACAGAAACCTGTGGGGTTTGTGTGTGAAAATCTGGTAATAACTGTTCTCTTCGGTACTGACATATCATTTTAATTAATTTCCTCCTGTACTCGAGGGTTAACTTCACGCTTTCAGTATAAAGAGTCTTTTCCTTTCCACATCCTGTCCTCCTGTAGCTTGTAAGAACTTTATGGGTTTACAGTTATTACATCATGTTTGCTATTTCCAGAATCAAGATGTGTTTTCATTTCCTGGCAGTTCATTTTATGGGAATGTCATAATTCAAAATGTAATAGGTCTTTTTCTTCCTCTTCCTCTACTGCCACACACCAAAATCAAATGACCTGCCTCTTAGAGAATCTATTTCCCTGTGTCTTTCTGAAATTCTGAAAAGATCATGAATTTACCTCTTTTGATATTTAAACCTTTTCTTTTCTTTTTTTTTTTTTCTCAACCAAATCCCAGTGGAATGTCATATGATCAAAGCTATGAAATTCATCCTTGTGATTTAGCTTAGAACTGCTGTCAGCCTTAAGATCCATTTTTCCTGTCTTGTCAGCTGCAAACGATTAAAAATAACTGGATTTTCTATTTCATTTATAATATATCAGAAACTTCATGAGAAGAACCATTTTAGCAGTTTTGAGCTTAGGTGTTGAGACATTAATAGCACTAGGTAAATGTCTTAAATGCACCTTCACTATTTTAATTCATATCTTTCCCTTACACTGTGGATGAACCTCTGAAATGTAATCTTCATACAGCAGAAAAGACTGCACACTGCATCTGTATATCACAGTTCACATTCCTCTGGAAGGTAACAAACTGATGTGGTTTCATCACCACAAAGGTGCTCACTCACTCGCCCTGCAGTGGGATGGGGGAGAGAATTGAAAGAGTGAAAGTGAGAAAACTCATGGGCTGAGAAAAAGAGAGTTTAATGGGACAGAAAAGGAAGAAAACTGTGATAATACTGATAACAATAATGATAATAATGGTAAGACTAATAATAATAATGATAATAACAATAGTAATAACACAAAAATCAAATTATGCACAATACAATTGCTCACCACTCACTGACCAATGCCCAGCCAACTCTGACGCAGTGGTCCCTATCCAGATTTCCCCCCACTTTTTATGTTAGCATGATGTTATGGAATAACCCTTTGACCAGTTGGGGTCAGCTGTCCCAGCTGCGTCCTCTTCCAGTTTCTTTTGCCTCTGTCAGCCACCTTGCTGGCTGGTTTAATTAAGGTATCTTTCCAAAAACAGCATGTTCTGCCAAGAAGGTTTCTCCCCACCCTCATCCTTCAGCTGTTAGCGTGGGATAAGAACCAGCTCTTATTACTCACATAAGTCTAATTCTTTTTTGATTTATAGCTGATTAAAATCACACATGTGAAAAAGTCTAAATCCCATATTAAAAACAGATCAAGCAGTTGTTTTCACCTTTTGTTTCCTGCTTTATATTTTATTGTAAAAAATAAAAAAGTTACAAAGTATATATTTTCCTCCTTTTACATTAATCCTATCGTTGCTAGAGAATAATGTATATAAGCTGAAAACTAATAAGAAAGTTATAATGAAAAGCTTGTCAAGTGTCTAATAGTAATAAGATTGCTATAATGACACTGAAGAAATGTGATTGAAGCCAGTCACAGATACTTTTCCTAGGTCATATACCTCCAGACTTATAAATTGTTAAATTGTTAACCATTAAACTCAATTTTATTCCTATTTCTTTGCATAGAGACAAAAATGAAGCATTTTGATGATGAATGCCAGAAACACCATCAAAGTTCATCTGCACCAGCAATTTGCTTTTCCAGGGGCATCTTTTGGTTTTAAACAGTAGTTATAATGACAGTAATGATTCTAGTGCATCTCTGATTCAGAGATTACAAAAAGATTTGTTACATGTAATAAACTCGTACTTGTGATTTACTCCATATTCCCAGTTAAATGTTATGAGTACATGTATTCAGAGTCAGAAGCATAGCAAAGGAAAAATATGCTGTCAGTCCTTGCAGAGGGCCAGGCTAGGGTAAACATGCCTAAGCAATTCTAAATGCTATTTTTAATATGCAGCTAGATCATTGGCAGCTACTGAAGTCAGAAGGAGGCCAGGAAGAATTAGGGGAAGAAATGGAAAGCTCTTGCACTTGAAGTTACCATTGCTAGGACTGGAATGAACCTAGAAAGTGAGTTGGTAGTGTCTAGCATGCACTCAGATTCTGAAAATCTCACTTGAGCATTTGAGATCTACAAATTGGACATGTCTGTACTTAAAACTTATTATTTAAAAACAGGAAGATATTCTTTTTGAAAGCAATTATGAGAGGTCTGGTGTAGTGGAGGTTTAGCACCTGCTTCAAAGAAGTAAATTTTTAGCCACTGTAATCATAGAAATAGATACTTAAAAACCTAACTATATTCACAGGTAAGTCAGTATCAGTATATTTCTTGTACTGGTACTGTTCATGTGGTTAATACACTAGCACTTAATTCCTTTTGGAGGGGAAGCATCTTCTAAACTCTCCCTACAGGAACAAAGACTTTGCTGCACCTTTTCCATGAAGTTTAGGGTGGAACCACCTCATTTACTGACTTGAATTTTTACTATTGGGTTCCAGCCACCAGAGAATCATTAAAATGTAAAATGAAACTTCAAAGTGCCAGAGCCTGAGAACTCAATTGGTGTCACATCAGCAAACACAGAACAGAAGTAAATTCTAAATTTGTGCTTCTTGAGATGTTTTAGGCTGCACTGCATAACTTGACTTGATTATGAGTCATTATCAAATGGAGACCTAACATTCTAGTATGGAAATGTAGAAGCCTGAGACTACAGGATTTTTAGGACCAGTACATGTGTTGATAGAGCTATATATCTATATCTCATGTATATCATGTGTCTTTATATATATGGTATATACGCATGCACATATATACACATACACATTACAATATAAAGAAACATATGATACACATATAATGTTAATATATATACATATACATTTACATATGCATATGCATTTTATACTGTGAGAAATGGTTGTGTTTGCTAAAATGCTTCACTGGAGGTATGTCTCATGGAATAGGTGTGTTCCGCAGAAAATTTTGACTAGAATAATAATATTCATTTCAATATCAAGGCGGGGCATAAATCAACATACTTTCCTGTTTTGCTTTTAAAGATTCTTCTGAAAACTCTCATATGTTCACCTGGCTTTAAAGATATATGAATGCATTAAACAATCTGTGTTTCATTATTTAAAATGTTGTTAATTCATGGCCCTTTGAAGAGCCCATATACTTATCTTGGCAAACCAAAGCTGTTCTCATTATTGTCCATCATGAATGAAAGAATATAAATTAAACAAAATGTACAGGTGATCTTCGAACCTCAACCTTTCAGTGATCCTGTGATTCTGTAATTCTTTGATTTTGTGACATCTGACATGTCCTTTTAGTCTGCTACTTGGATAAATAAACAAACTGCTCAAGGAATAAAGAAAGGTGTTTTGCCAGTACCCTTTTAGGTAATATTTAGGAGACTAAAAGTCTAGCTTTAAAGAAAAATGAGCCATTTTCTCCAACAGGTCAGCTGGAATTTGCTCTGACAACTTAATTCACAAAAATAATCCAGTGCTTTCAGAAACATTGGTGACACATAACTAAATCTAGCTGACCTCTATAAGTTTATACATTTCCCTATAATCACCGCAGACTCCACAACCTCCCTGGACAATCTGTGCACAGAGAAAAAGTGTTTTCTGCTGTGCAGCAGGAACCTCTCATGCTTCAGGTTGTGCCCATTGCCTCTGGCCTTGTCACTAGGCACCGCTGGAAAGAGGGTGGTTCTGTCCTCTTTGAACCTTCTCTTCAGGTATTTATAGACATTGATAAGATTCCCCACAGCCGCCTTTTCTCCAGGCTGAACAGTACCAGCTCCAGTCCCATCATCATCTTCCTGCTGCCTCACGGGAATCTCTCTGGTATGTCTGTGTTTCTCTTGTACTGTGGAGTCTAGAACTGGACACTGGACTTCAGGTGTGGCCTCACAAGGGCAGAGAAGAGGGGAAGGATCACCGCCCTTGACCTGCTAGCAATACTTGACATAATGCATCCCAGCATACCGTTGACCTTCTTTGATGCCAGGGCACATTTCTAGCTCATGTTAAGATGCATCTGGTCTTTGGCTGGGAGCATAATAACATGTAGACATATATAAACAGGACAGTCCAACCTGGAACCTCATTACAAAATCTCTGTATTTAACAAAATAGATATTTGAGAAAGAGTTACCTAGAGTTAGTTTTAGTTCTAAATATTGTATATTAAATGACTGTTGATTCACACCGGATTTTCAAATATTATTCCACTGATACTGCTCCCCGTTTCTTTGATGTCTGACCAATTTTATAAAAGGACACAGAAGCCCAGTATGTGATGACATCAGGAAAATGGTGATGCATAAGATAGCCTGCAGACATACATTTTTCTAAGTAGTTTTAAAAAAAATCTCTGATTTAATTTTTTAAATGATGCAAAAATTAATATAATAAACCCTAATATTAATAACTTAATATAATGCAAAATTAGACTGTACATTTGTTTTCCCTGTTTAATTTAGCTTTTGAAAAAAGAATTTAAACTAATAAATGAGGCCAAAAGTGGGTGAATTGGTAACTGCTTCTAGGATCCAGTTTTAGACCAGCCAAAAGAAATCAAGAACTTGGTTTGATCCATGTTGTACAAAGACTGGGACAATGCCTGCCTGAAAGAGCTTGCAATCTAAACAAAAATGACAGACAGCAAGTGGAAAGCACATTATAAGCATCAAAATGTTCTATGCTATGTTCTATTTTGATTTTAACCAATCAAAGAATATGTCTAAAGAGATCAGAAGAATCTGACAGTTATAAATGCATGACATTTTATCAATACACTTGTTACCAAACTTACCTATTTTTAGGTGTCTTAGAAGCGCAACAAAAAAACAAATCTGTACAATGTATACCAAACCAAAGCTGACTTTTTTAAAAAAAGTTCTGAATATTAAACATATGCATTTCTGAACTAAAAGCTTAAGCTGAAAGTAAAATATTTTTCGTTTCTAGCAGTATTTGAAGCCAAGAAGACATGTAATCCGGGAGATGTAGTTTTTTGCACTAGCAGGTTAAGGAGCTGAAGCTTTCAGCGTGCAGATGTATTTTTCAAGGGTGAGAAAAAACATTATTTCTATGCAACAATTTAGTAGTTTGGAGTTATATGACCTGAGAAAAATATCTGTGACTGGCTTTGATCACTTTTTTGTAGTGTTATTGCAATAATCACTGGTAAATTAGTAGTGACAGGTGTTGGTAGTGGCTAGAAATGGTATCAAGGGACAAAGTTCCTTAAAGACCAGTACAATGATCTTGCTTTAATCTTCTTGGCCTTCAATACAGAACTAGAAGAGAAAATTTTAAATAAAATTATGATTTTGGAATCATTCAGATTAAAAACTATTTTCATAATAACCATTTTTCAAGGCAGAACAGCAAGATAATTCTAAAGTCTCAGTACCTACATTAAGAAGGCAATTTTGACATCACTAAAACCAAAAGGAATTAAAGACCTGCTGATAGAGTTTTATTTTTAATAGAAAAGACAAAAAAAACCCCAAACAAAATAAAAAACCCCACATATATGCTATATTATGAGATTCTTTGATTTCTAATTTGAAAAGAAAGCCTTCAAATATGATCTAATTTTCACTCAGCAGTTATATTTCTGGATTTCATTATTCATACAGTGCAATACTGCATGAATTAATTGGATCTACTATTAGCAAAGCCTAAATACAGAGGATAAAGCATAATTTACAATGTTTAAAGTAAACACATACATTCCTTTCTTCTCAGGAATTCACCTGCTGCTGTTAATACTGATATGTCTTTTGACACTGAACATGATGAGCGAAGTGTAATTTCAGACCAAGACAACAGACTACAAAGTCAAAAGGTATCCACTCATGACAAATCCCACGTCACTATATAGAACATAAAGACTTTGATTTAAAAATCCCATAACAGAATAAGCTGACTACTATTGTTCTATCATTTATGTGCTCATTTTCTTTCAAAATTTTCATCTGAGAGAGGTAATAGTTATGATTTAACTTGGGACAATAGGTAAAAGGATAACATAGGAAAGCCAAAACAGAGGTCTTGAAATGTAGCTGAACCCTAAGCCACTCAAGTGTGACTTCCTGAATAGACACACATATTCCTTCTTTCCTCCCTCCCCCCCCTCCTTCCTTCCTTCCTTCCTTCCTTCCTTCCTGAGGAAGCCACCTCTTCTCTGACCCTCATCCATGGTCATGTTTCATGCAGATAAATTATTCATCTGTCACTGAGTTCCTCTACAACCCATATACCTTAGATATATTTACAGAAGTATGTTAAAATGACTTGAGGTTTCCAGAGATGGAAAGTTTTTTTGTTATTTCCCTTCATTTTGTATATAAATTATTATCTTCTCTTTCCACTTCACTAAGGACATTCCCGAGAAATCTGTTAGTGATAATATTTTTGAATTGAATTTACATTGCACTTTTGGAAATAAGGTGTTTGTCTCAGTTTGCACAAATGAGCCATTCTTGTAATGGTTTATCTGAGGTCAAGTTTGTCATTTTTATTTGCATTTTGTCCAGCAAACAATTTATTTTATCCATGTGCTACTTCATTATGACACCGCAGCTCTACATTATACTCTCCACACAGAAAAAAACTAAGAACAACAACAACAAAGTTCACTTGCAGAGACTTCTTCTATTGTGAAATGACACTCTTCTGTTTAAAGATAATTTATGACAATGACCCTCTTGTCTTTCTTGAATGAAGTTCACTGAGGGCTACCGAGGGCTAGCAGACTTTAATGGAATTTTTGTAATTTCCATAGTGTTACATATTTTGGTTCTAAAAATTAGCTGTTCATGTGACAGACACATTAGCAGATCATATCTTCAGTCTTATTATTAGTGTACCATACTATTCTATAGTATTTTTTCACACAAAATCATCATTTTTTCTCTCTACCAATATGTCATGAAATTAACAAGATTTTTAAAAAGTCTTCATTGATTGTGAAAAATGTACTTTAACCTTCTATTAAATTGAAGGTTACTTTAGTGTCTTTAATTTCTGTCTCTCTCATCCCAGTTATTGGTCTATTATTTAACATATCACCCATATTATACCGTTATTAAGTGTGTAGATATGTTCATGAACACACCTACATTTATATTCCTTTGTGGGTTTTCTTCTTATGCAGATGCATAAGAAGATGTCCTGCAGATAGAACACACACCCCCATGCACATGCACTGTTGATTTATTTGATCAGTTTTGTTAGCCTCCAGCTATTCATATTCCAAGTACCTATTGGCTTTCTTAGACTGAGGATATTAAGAAACAAATACATTTGTGTATGGTTAGACTTTTTAAAAATAGATACCATCAACAGGATATGTAAAGGATAATTTTATTCTTCTGTCTATGTGAAAGAGAGCCTAATTATGTTCAACGTATTTGGAAAGGAAACTCTTTCCAATAAAAATAGGAGCCAGATTGAATTAATCAACTTGTCTTCATCTCTTTGCTTAGCACTTAATATATTCCTTCTGTATTTGTATGATAAAGACCATTTATTGAGCATCAGTACCCAAATTATAGCAGTTTTGATGTTGGATCCTAAGACTGTCATCTAGTAAGAAATAAACTAAGAGTATCTGTGAGCAGCTGACCAATAACTTGGACTTCATCACAAATTCAATACCATTCAGTGAAGCATTGGGATATTGCTGGCTTCAATTTACGTAAAAGGATTTTCACAGACAATGTGCCAATCATCCAAAAGGATGGTTGAAAATAACTGTTGGATTGGAATATTAATGATCGCAGGAGACCAATGTAAATGTCATGAACTATTGGGAAAGAATAAACTGAGCACTAACACTAGTCCTCATGTGTTCCCAGTGTGCATAGATAAAAATTTTATCACAACAAACAGCATGGTAGTTTGCATGAATTATTGAATCGTGTGCATACAAGGTTTATAATTAAACAGAAAGACTTACTGAGGATTATTGTAACTGACAATGTTTAGATCCTGCAAAGTCCAGCTATAAGTCAAGAGACTAATGTGTATGATTGATTGCTTTTAATTTGTACAACAATTTGCAAGTTATAAATTTTACAACACTTTTAGATGTTGTCACGGAGGAGTAAAATGTACAATTAGTCTTTCATTATGCATATGTCAAACATAAATAACAAATATTGAACATATAGTATTGTTTATATGCAATCACTTTTATCTGTCATGATAGGAATACCTTAATTACAATAAGCTATTTAATGCAGACATGTAGTTTAAATTGACTATGTTGTCCTTTATGCGTTATTATGTATGAACCATTCTAATATGCCCTCTGGTTTACATTTTTAGCAGCAGAATCCCATGTTTGCAACTCCTAAGGGCTTATTTTATATTGCAGTGATGAACAATTCAGCCTTAAGCTACTTAATTCAGATTATAAGGCTTGTGACATTTAGAATAATACCAGAGGTTCCTATTCATCCAGTTATGTACACAAAGTCTTGCAGTGTGCCAATATGTGCAGAAGGTTAGAAGCTCTCCTTTCTTACTGCCCTACACCCATAAGGAAAATAAGGAATGTAGTCTATATATAGAAACAAGTAAAAGTTTTCAATTACTTACTACTTTCTTTCATAATCTGAGATAGAATAAGGTGTCATGCAGCTTTATGTTAACTCTATTCTTCACGTCTATTTTACTTACTACAGCTGAATAAATTGCATCATTCTTCTCCTGCATATTAGTTTGAGCAATGCTGAAGCTAAGTAGCTGACTGTCATTGCCATTGAAGAAGAGGAGTAAGTGCATTGTCTCTGAGGTACAATCATTAAAGAACCTACCCCTGAGATCCACATCACAAAACACCAAAAGGGGCGAGTTTTGCGTCTCTTTCTGAAATACCTAACCCCTAGTATTTGTACTGTGAAATACAGTTTCAGGATCCTAATTAGATAGTTACCTAAGGTAGACTCAGCCTGTCAGGACTGGAAAATTTCTGCAGCATATGTGCCATAACCATGCAATTTTATCTTTTTAATTTGAAGTAACTATGTAGGTGAGCGTATAGGAAGCTTCCAGCATTCAGTTCTGCATTTGCAACTATTGCTATAAAAGAATTTTGTAGTGCTTTTATTTTTTAATCTTTGAAAACTACTGACTACTATATTTTATGGATTTTCTGCATTAATTAGGTTTTAGAGGTTTCTTGACATTTTTTAATATATCACACAAAATTAATCAGTCCCATTAACAGGCCTCCTTGAGGTTTTGCCTGACTTCCTCTTTTTTGGGTTATATTGCTCCTGAGCTTGGAGAAGGTGATTTATGAATATTAACCAGCTTTATTGGGCCATTCTTTCACCCAGGGCTTTATCACATGGTACACTACCAAGCAGATCCCTGATGAGGCCAAAGTCTGCTCTCCCAAAGTCCAAGGTAGCAAGCTTGCTGCATATCCTCCTTGTTGCCCTAAGAATCGTGAACTCAACCATTTCATGGTCACTGCAGACAAGGCTGTCCTTGAGCTTCACATTCCCCACCAGCTCCTCTCTGTAGATGAGAACAAGGTTCAGCTCAGCACTGCTACTTGTTGGCTTCTATTACTTGGAGAAGAAAGTTATCATCAACACATCTCAGGAACTGGATTGCTTATGACTTGCTGTGTTGTCCCTCCAACACATATCAGGGTAGTTGAAGTCCCCTGTGAGGACCAGGGTTGTGAATGTGAGGCTGCTCCCATCTGTTTATAAAAGGCCCCATCCTCTCTGCCTTCCTGGTTGGGTGGTCTAGTAGCAAACCCCCATTATAATGTCCCCTGTTCCTGCCCTCCATTAAATTCTGACCCATAAGCTCTCAGTCACCTCCTCATCCATCCCCAGGTGGAACTCCGTTCACTCCAGCTGGCTACTGACATAGAGAGTGACACTCCCTCCTTTCTCCCTTGTAATCCTTCCTAAGGAAATTTCACCTCTAGCTCTGCTGCTTACAGATGCTATGGAGAAATTTCATTTCATTTCTCTGTACACTGATTTCTCCTTTCCTCTTTCTTTGTGATACCTGTTTAGCTCAGAGTTAATTCTGGACCGTCTTTTGTTATTAGATTATGAAGAGCTTAACATAAGGAAGACTAAGATTTTTGGACAGCTTAGGTGCAATTAGAATTCAACAACAGTACACTTCTACCTCATGTTCACACCCCCCAAACCTGGAAGTGATTTTTTAGTAAGAAGATAATATCATTTATTTCAAATATTTTGTCTATTTGACAAAAACTCCTTAGTTGTGCGATAAGAAATGTTGATTACCTTTCAGTTTCCAAAATTGCAATGAAATATAAGCTGATGTTTTGGATATTTTTAATTTATTTTTATTTTCTTATGTGTATTTACACCACAAAACATACCATTACTGTCTATACCCAAGATAAAGAACTTTATTTTAGTAATAAACTATTTCAGTGCAGTCACTATTAAACTGTAATGCTATTTTCTTCTGAGGGATAAAACAACTATGATCAACTCAACATGTATTCACATATTCATTTGAAAATAGAGGGACTTCAGTTTCATGTATTTTGCAACGTTAAGGGGTTAATCGTACTAGTGAAATCAAATCAAGTATAATTGAATAACTGAAGGAGAAATCTTTATCAGTCTGGGTTTATAGGATTTTATAAAGTAAATAGTTTATGTTCTTGAATAAAATATCTCACACAGGCAAGAAAAAATCTATATGGAAGTCAAAAGATAAGTATTAATCATGCAACAAAGAAAGATGCTTAATCATACAGGCAGACAATTTAAAACATTATGGGCTTTCTTATGTATTTTGGTACAAACATTTTCCCCATAATTTTAACGTTATAATAAAATCAGATTTGTTTTTATTCTATACACATTTATTTGGAGCCTGAGTCTACCATGATACATCAAAAAGCTTTTTTTAGTATCCTTGAAATTCTCTAAACAGCACCTACTGCTATTCAAAATGGTATCATACAATCATAGAATGGTTTGGGTTGGAAGGGACCTTAAGATCATCTAGTTCCAACCCCCCTGCCATGGGCAGGGATGCCTCACACTAGACCAGGTTGCTCAAGGCCCTGTCCAACCTGGCCTTGAACACGGCCAGGGGTGGAGAATTCACCCCTTCCTTGAGCAGCCTGTTCCAGTGCCTCACCACTCACACAGTAAAGAGTTTCGTCCTTCTATGTAACCTAAATCTCCCCTGTTTAAGTTTGAAGCCATTACCCGTTGTCCTATCACTACAGTCCTAATGACAAGTTCCTCCGCAACATCCTTATAGGCCCCCTTCAGATATTGGAAGGCTGCTATGAGGTCTCCACGCAGTCTTCTCCAGGCTGAACAGCCCCAACTTTCTCAGCCTATCTTCATAAGGGAGGTGCTCCAGCCCTCTTATCATCCTCGTGGCCCTCCTCTGGACTTGCTCCAACAGCTCCATGTCCTTTTTATGTTGAGGACACCAGAACTGTAGACAGTACTCTGAGTGGGGTCTCACAAGAGGAGAGTACAGGGGCAGGATCACCTCCTTAAATAAATCCATGCGTCCATACAGAGACCAGAATCATACGTGCGAAAATGAAAATTAGCATCCTACAATTGCAAACCATATCCATTTCCCTAAAACACATAAAGGCAGTTCTAATACCTATCGTTGGATGTCCATAGTTATTCATGATGTTATGACAGAGATACAAACTATAGGGCTGGCCACTAACTAGGCATTTATCAGCATGAACTTTAGCATTCATACCTGTACTATGTACTGAAAGAATATTGCTCATCAATACAGATTTCTATGCTGGGGCAGAACATTTTCAGGTAGGAGTTCGCACTTGTTCTAGTGCTTGTTCTAGTTTGGATATAAGACCTTCATTTTCTTGGTTTTCTCACATTTTGCCTGCACTATGAGCAAATGGCATGCCACAGATCTCAATCTGCTCAACAGGAAAACACGGACAGGGTTTCCCAATTAACAAGTGTGTCTGTTACAAAACACATTTAAGGAATACAAATCTTAATTGCTCATCCTGATCAAGAGATCATCCACACTTAGTGGATACTGAGTGCTGAGGAAAATTCTATGCCACTGCATGATTCTACCCATAGCCTTCAATAATCCTTGTCCTCCAAGCAGGTCAGTCTCTTTTTCTGATGAACCTAAAAGTGTGGGATATATTTCAGTCCAATTCATTCCATCCTGACCTTTACTTCCCAAGCAGAGCATAGAGAACTGGACAGAAGGCTGATTGCTAGTATCTCCTTGTCAGACCTTGCTTCAAGGTTACAGACAGCTTTTCCGCCCAGCTGTCTTGGGAAGTAAATGAAATGGTAGCAAACTACTGACTGCTACAAAACTTCAAGAAGTGATAGAGAACTATGCTGGGCAGCAGCTGTCAGAGGAGTTATGCATGAAGCGATTGAAATGAAAAGGAAAGTGAGATCCACAGACTCTGAGCTCGCTAATGTTCTGATGAATCACAGCACTGTGACTAGGTTCACAGAATCAGACCTTTTCTGATGAAGAAAACAACAACCATACAAGAGGGAGACATCATAAAATTGTTAGTGTGGGTGTGCACATGAGGCTATTTAAAATGTCACTGATGATGAAAGAACAGACTCACATTAGAAAATTAGTTCATTATTGAAATACCAGCTCCTCTTCACTTCCTTGCCCTCTTCTGCACTCAAAGTCAGAAAAGCAGGTTTTGAAGACTCACCACAGAGGCTGGGGAGAAGCTGTCTTTCCCAGCAATCCATTACAAGAACCCTGAGGCAACTTTCTTTTTTCAAGCATCCACAGTTTCATTCCGCATTCTATACACTTTTAAAATGTAATATAGTCTGTCTGATGAAAGAGACATGACCAGCTCTCTGTTTCCTGTCTCTTGATTTCCTTTAATTCAAAAGGCAAGATTTCAATGTCATAAAAGGGGTTCATCTTTGTACACAAGCTCAAGTTAATGGGTTTCTCTGTGGTGTGATTGACATAAAGCGAAAAAGGTAGAAGATGGAAGAAAGTGAGAATCAGAAGCTTAGCTTGTAGTGGTTAAATCCTAGTTTTTGTGTGGGAGATAAATTATATAGCTTAGAATAACATCTCATGCAAATTTTGGAGATGACATAACTACAGCATAGGATGCAGTTTTCCCATCTTTCACAGACTGCTTCTTTATGAAACCATTGCAATTAACTGTAGGTAAAATAACCAAAAGGTGATATGACTTAATGGGAAATACAATAGAATTAGACAGTCTCAGATAGGATCATAAGCTGAATATTGATATCACATCTTTCATTTGTGGATTGACTGTTTTCTATTATGTGAGCCAAAAATTTTCAAACCTTCAAAATAAAGTAAATGTTTCCTTTTTTCCTGTTATTTATTTCTTCCTTGTGCTACAACTTCTCACATATTGCTTATTAAATCTTCTGCCTACCATTTACAAATGAAAGTTTTAATTTATGTGGAATAGTAATTTTACATATCTTAATACCTTAAATTATTAAAACACAGCTCCTTCTGGTGCATCCTGAGGAGTCTTTAATAAATATTAAGCTTGTGCTCCTGAAGTTGGTATTCTACATGTGTTGCTGATGTGAAAATCAAAGACAAATCCAGTACTTTTCCGCTTTATAACTTACATATTAGTTTGTTGTGTTAGCTTCAAGCTTGAAAACTTTTTTTAAAACTTAAATCTGAGCATTTCATGAGAATTGGAATAAGTGAACTTGCAGAAGGGTTGGAATCAGATGATCTCAAGGTCCTTTCCAACTTTAAACATTCTATGATTATACTGTAGTAATCACAGTAATGTTACTTGCATTTGTGCTCTAATGCATTTTATGAATGTGCTACAGGAATTATAATTCAAATTTTGGGTATTATTTTCTTTTTAAAGCTAGTTAAAGTGAAAATTAGGAAGGAAAAAATCTTAGTATAAATGATCTGTAATTGCAGCTGTTTTCAAAGAATATTTCATAATACACAGACTTTTAAGGCTTATACAAGGCTGGTATTTAGCAAACTGGTTATTCAGCTTCAACTATATTTTTGGAGACCAGTCTTTAATTTTGGGATACAATGAAATCAAAGAAAATATGTCCATTATACTCATTATTATGAGAGAATAGTTTCAAATACTAGCCAGAACTCAGCTGAAAATCAGAAAGATGAAGGTAACCTACTGGTGAAATATGCTTTTCCTTAATAATATCGCAGAGAGCATTTTCTCTTTACGACAAGAAAAATAAATCTTTGTAAAGTCAGTAAGTTATTTCTTGACACATTTGTTAAATATTTAGGGAACTAGGCAAGTTACATGCTAAAACAATTTTATTTTTAAAAGGCTATCATCAATTTCCAACAAATTCTCCTAATTGTCTAATTTTATACAACCACTGCCCAACTCATCAACACTCTTCTTCATGTAGATTAAAATTGAAGAATGTCTTCAGTGAAAAAACCCAAACAAATAACAAAACAAAACAAAAAACACAAAACCCCCAAACAACAATAATAACAACAACAAAACAAATAATAGGAGAATGCTGTTAAGCCTATTTTCTTTTTTAAAATCTAGTTCATACTTACATGTGATGAAAAGGTAAAATACATTTAACGGACAGTGAGTGCTTCCGTGACTGTACAGCTATGAAAGATAGAATTCAGAATGGCCTCATTATAGAAGCTAAATATATGTCCTTGTTGTTTTAAGAAGACTAGAAACTTGACATTTCCTGAAGGATTAGTCATCAAAATACAAATCACCTTCCTCAGTGGACTGCTGTCGTTGGGGCAGTAGGTGGTGACTTACCTTCTTGAGTTTTTCAAACACATGTTAAACAAAGGTGTTCCTGGTGTGCATCCTGACTGCTGTTTTAATGGTCAGTCTAATGTTTACTGTCAGAAAGACAAAGTATTGCTTCTTTCCTGTAAAATGCTTGTAATGTAGCTAGAACTTAAGAATCTGATGAGGATTCTGAAGAGATTGCTTTCTAGTTATTTATCTGTACAGTTCTGCATTGTAATTCACTATCTTAAATTGCAGTCTTACCATTTAAATAATTCTAATTTAAGTAGTCTTCTGTCCTTTAAAAA
>NW_009913457.1:0-9706 GCF_000696875.1 Nestor notabilis | reverse complement strand
GGGAAAGAGGATGATTTAATTAAACTACATTGGGAATTAGATTAAACATAAGAAGGAATAACTTTATCTGTGATAAATTCAAAGCTCTTGGCTGAAGATAGCATTAATGTCATTGTAAATTCTAATAACTAATATTCTGACATATAAAAGACCACTAATTTCTATCTGCTTAATTTTGCTTATTACAGTATATTATGTGATCAATACTATAAATACATCATTAGCCAGCCTACAGTTAATGTAACTGCTAGCATTACTTTGGTCCAATACATGGACAGATCTAAAGCCAAAATAGCAATTTAATTGGATCATTTTTATTTCTCTTTCCTTTCTTCTTCTTAATAATTATATAGATATTTTTTCAATATTATTAGTGATGTAAAGAATACAGGCTGGAATTCATGTTCTGTCTTTTCCATACATAATGTATCGGTATATATTTTTTACAGATGTGAAAATCCAAATTGAAGTATTTTTAATTTTGAAATTAGTTTTGGTCAGATGAGAAAAGAGAAAGGAGATGATGAAAGAAAAAAAAGAAAAGAAAAGAAAGGAAAAGAGAGGAAAAGAAAGGAAAAGAAAGGTAAAGAAAATCAATTGAGATTTACATACTGTTACTGGCTAGTAACAGCCCTAGAGGCAATCCTCCAAAACCTTCTGAACCTTCTCATGTCTGAGAGTGTTGTTCTTGACATTATTAATATTGGTAGTAAGTGAAATGCTTCTTCTTCATTTGATGTCTGATTGTGAAGGCTTTTTGCCATTATGGTTATTGTTCTCATCATATGCTGCTTCAGCATGAACAAGTCATATCTCTGTCATCACTGATGGTTCATTATTAATAAATGTCCTCAGTCATTGACAGATTTAGTTGAATAATTGTCATGCTCTACCTCAGGTTTGTCTGCAGGCTCTGGGAATATGATAGTATGACAATGCTTACATAGGCTTGCACCAATACAAAAAATTTGTTTTATAAAACCCTCAGCACACTAGCCTCTTAATCATAGTGTCTACATTTGCAACATCTTGTTATTTGTTCTGAAGAGTCATTCAAGTTCTCCAGGACAGATAACTAGCTCAGAGTGGATTCGTTGTATTGCTTGATAAATATGCCTTACATATTTATGCCTTACAAATGCCTTATATTACATTACATAGCATTTAGAATTTTTCCTACTTTGCCATGTGACTGTCCAGCACCTAATGTGTAACATTTAGCTGCTATATGCATACCACACACTGTCGGTTTCAAAAACAAGCCACATAAAACTGAAGCTGCTTCTGCATTTAATACTTGTCCTGCTTAAAAGATTACCATGATACAACATCATTGCCAGGCCTGACTCTAGTCTAAGCCAGACAAACAACTTCTAGGTAGATGAGTATCAGAATCTCATAATCTTGCAGAAACTTCTTGTCTGCAAAAAAGAATGACAAAAGATGTACTGTCTGCTTGGTAGTTTCTCTTTTTGTGCTAAGTAGTATGAAATATTTAGATGGAAGACCTCCATTGTTCCTCTTCAGTTGCATGGCCTAGGTTTGAGGTTCTAAGTCTCCAGCTACGTGCTCTTCAACTCTGTTTTGGTTTGTGGTTTGGTTGTTTTTTTTCCCCCTCTAAATTTCTCAACTTCTGGTTCTTCTGGAGCAAACACATTAAATCTCATGATGAGGTATTGTATCAGAAAATATGATGAGATTCAACATATATTATAAGATGTCCAGGAAAGGATTACCTCAGAAATATATTTTCCCACAATATTTTTATATGTCACTTCAGCCCAGTGGAAGAAACCAGGACCAAGAAAAGCTTTAGTGATTTCAGTCATAGCAAGCTGCAGTTGACAGCATGATTATATATATGCCCCACTACCTCTCTTATCTGGCTATTAAGGTTGCAACAAAAGCCCATGTAGGGGTTGCTTTCCAGGAAGGGCTCTGTCCATGTGAGAAAACAGCACTTAGAAGGCCAGAAAAGGAAAAAAGTCTATTCAGCTTGTACCTGAAAAGCTTCTAGTCCAGAGGTTTAGAAACGAGAGATAAGGCCCACTTCAAGTGTGTTGTCTAACAGCATGAGGACTAACAGATCACAGTTCTATGGTTTCTGGAATAAGTCTGTGACTGCATCCCAGAAGAGGTATATTGAATGAGTGACACAGACAAAGATGATCTAGGTGACGTCCCAGTACATTATCCAGATATATATATATAATTTGCTGATACAGATGATATCTTGATGGTCTTGTAGGGGACAAGTTGAGGTAGAGATGAGTCCAGTGGAGATGCTTAAAATTCAAAACCTTGAAAATTATTTTGGAGCAGATGGGTTCCAGGCTATATGTTGTGAATAAATTAAGATCTTTTGAATAAAATGAGAACATCTGTATTTAATAATACTTGGCAGAGAACTTGTGTCATATGCATAGTTATGTAGTTACGATGACACTTCTGGGTTTGATACTTTCTTCATAGATTTTAAGACTTTTCCTTTTTCTTCTACTGGACTTTCATAGGATTTTACTAACACAAAAGATAACTTCACCCACTAAATGGAGCAAGTTTAATTTGACAGGTGATTCAATTGTGCAAAAGTCCAGCAAGAATGTTCATGAATCTACAGGGCAAGAAGTCTTTATTCCTTGACTGAGTTTTGCTCGAGAAATTTAAATTTCTATATTAATAGGCAAGAGGATCTATTATAGAATTCTTATACAGTATTTTCGTTAAGTTTCTTTTATAAAAGGATGTGGTGATGGCTGTTTTTTCATTTGTTATATTTTGCCTAGGCAAGTAAAGTTTATTCTACTGCGTGATAAGAAATAACACTGTGGGAGTACATGTGTCTGCTGTATGCTGAACATCACAATAAAATAAAGTTTGCAATATGTCATTGCAAAAGTCTACCCTCATTTTTGTCTAACGACTTTTTAAGTGTTTGTACAAAGCATTCCGCTAATCCGTTTCAAATTGGGTAATAATTACCTGATCTGGTGCATTTTCTCAGTTTTTTTCTCTTCAAGAAAATTGGAAATTCTGCAGGAAAATATGAAAACTCTTTATCTTAAACAATTTCTTTATCAAGCCATATGAGACAAAGCAAAACCACAATATGCCTCAGTAGTTTTAACTGCGGTGTTTATCATGTGTTACACTTCTGACCTCCTACAATAAACACAATCTATAATTAAGTATATCTATTTATTTTTCTCTGCTAAATCAAAATGCATCATTTCTAGCAAGCCTTCTTGCCGTTTTCATTAAAAGAAGAGAACAGTTGGAGTGGCAGTATTTGTATTGATTTCCTTGTCAATACTGTTCCAAAGACTCTTACCATCAAGAATAACTTCTTTGTTGTTTTGTTGTTGTTGTTTTGTTTTAATTTATTTTTTTACTATGTGTTCACTTCAGAATGCTGCAATAAAAATTACATTTTGTGGCTTGGGAAATGGATATTAACTGAGCTGTAAAGCACATATAGGAAATATACACAAAAATTCATATGCATTATATACTGAGAAAATACAAACTAAGCATTTTCTCTTTCAGCTAGTACTGAAATTTTCCACTTTTATAATTATTCTAGTTAACATTTAAATACAAACTAAGCATTTTCTCTTTCAGCTAGTACTGAAATTTTCCACTTTTATAATTATTCTAGTTAACATTTAAATACAAACTAAGCATTTTCTCTTTCAGCTAGTACTGAACTTTTCCACTTTTATAATTATTCTAATTAACATTTCACAAGTCATTAAAAACTGGAGAAATTATTAAGAAAGACATCCAAAATTTTACTTTTATCTGCAGAATTAAGGGCAACCCTTGACGAGTGTAAATTGACTCCAATTCTCCTTTTTAGCCTTATCACTAGATCAGCAACAGTACTGGTACACAGTACTCTACTGCTTCAGTGAAGGACCATTTACTCCTGTACAAGTACTGACAGTGGGAAACATTATATTTGGAAGAATTTTGGTAAACCTTCAAATATAAAGGTTTTGATTTTTATTAATGTAAAACTAACATTGCTGAGTTTTCCTTCTTTTTTTCCATAAACAACTGCCTTTGGAAATGATAGGCAGTTTATTGCTTTATTGCGTATATGTGTCAAGGTGGTGGTGGCAGGGGACTGCAAGGATGGCCTCTGTTACAGACACCAAGGCCAGAGATGAAGAGTAAGAAGGTGGTGCTCCAGGCACCTCCTTGCAACCTCTGAACCTGTGGCTTGTGGGAGATCTACACTGGAGGAATCTGTTCTTGAAGGAGTGTACCTAACGGATAGGACCCATTCTGAATAAGTTTGTGAAGGACTGGACAGCATGGGTGGGACCCCGCACTGGAGAATAACAGTGCAAAGAGGAAGAAGATTCAGAGGAGCTGCTATGGACTCATCACAGCCCTCAATCCCCATCCCTCTGAGTCACTTGGGCAGTGGAGGAAGTAGAGGAGTTGAGAATGAAGAAGTGAAGTTGAGCCTGGGAAGAAGGGGAATGGAAGGGAGGTGGGTTTGGGTTCTTTTTGTTTGTTTGTTTCTCACCATCTTAATCTATTTTTAATTGGAAATACATTAAATTAGTCGTCCCCAAGCCAAATATGTTTTGCCAGTGATGGTAATCGGTAAGTAATATTCCTGTCTTTATCTTGACCTGTAAGATTTTTCATCTATTTTCTCCTGCTCTCCTGCTGAGGAGAGAGAATGAGAGGGTGGCTGGGTGGGCACCTGGAAGCCAGCCAAGGTCAACCCACTTTGCAGGGATTTTCATTCTAGCAAATGAGAAAGTTGTGCCAATATTCACTGGACAGTTGGCTGGACGTGTTGACTTCAATTAGCTATTGAATTATATTAGGAAATTACTGTTCAGGGTAGTAGGATCTCTCTTCATGGTGTGCTTCTTGAAGGTGATACTCCGACATCTGATTAACAGTGTCATGTTTTTGAAGAGAGCCTTGAGAATGGTCCTCCATGTGTACGTGCCTGAAGCCACTGCTGGTCAACCCACATTATAATGCTACACTGCATTGTAGGAACTGGTTTTGCAGGTATGGAACTTCCTTTCCACACTGGAGACAGAGAGGAAGGAAATTGCAGCTTGGTTGAGGATCATGGTTGTCGTCTTTTGTGATGATCATGGTGATGACCTGTTCAGGAAAATCAACAACCCAAGTTCTACAATTAGTACAGACCTTGCAGTGAGCAGCAGTTCTGCAGATGCCAACCTTGAGGAAGAAGGTAATTGCCAATTCATCCAAAGAGGATGTGGACACAGACACGAGTAACTGAAGCATGACAAAACCTCAAAATTCATATTTGTGACAAGAAAGTATTAGCAACTTATGAGATTATGAAAAAATAGTTCATCTTAACTGGGTTAAAAAAATAGTTCACCCTAACAAAATTGAAAGAAATTAACATTATTTTAAAATGTATTATAATTAAAAATCAACTTTTTAATAGAAGAAATTGTTAATGTATTGTCAATATCATTTTGCATTTAAACAGTTCAATGTAGTTTTCGGGAAATAATGTGTCATTTTCAAATGTTTGTAATCGTTTTCACTCTCTTCCCTATTGACTGAAGTATTTCTTAAGCAAATATTTACATATGTAATTAGAAAACTATGCATGAACATGTGCAACAATCATATTTGCAGCACTGTAGATTTTGGATATTTATGCCATTGAAACTAGTTGCCTTAAACATTTACAATGATTATTTTGTTTTAAAATGTTACTGGAGACACTTCAGTTATATCAGAAATATATGCTGTCTATATAATTAATTCATACTCATGTAGTATGATCTTTCTTTATTTTTCTGCTGCTTTTACTTCATTTTTCTATAAAGTCAGGACAATTAAAAATGTCCAAAGATTTTTTTTTATAATAGAATTTTTTTTGTGCAGGATGATGAAGAAATAATTCATTAGTTTGAGTGATATACATGCTATTTCTGTTAAAAAAGAAAAATACCTTACTCTTGTGTTCAAAGACTGAGCTGCATCCCCCAGATGTTTTAACTTTAATATATGCATGACTCTGGCTTCAATGTCATGACTAGGTATTATGTTAGTAGAGAAGTACATTGGTACATAATTTGGGCAACATTCAGGAGTTCCTCAGCCTATCCAAAATATGTTTTTTAACTTCTAAAATTCTTTGGATTCTTATGTGTATCTTAATGAACTAATGCAATTTTGAAATATAGTGTTTTGTAAAAGTCAGTGAAGATTAGGTGTAATGTCAAGTAAGACATTTTTGTCCTCTTTCAAATTTGTTCATCTAAAGAGCTGGAAGGTTTCTTTGGTGAAGTAATAATTTCTGGACTAATCCCAGACTCATTAAAAATAAAATATGGTAGTTCTTAATGCTGAAATGTTTTTGTTTCACTGGTTGAAGTCCCCTTGGCTGTTAAACACTGGCTCATGGGGTTTATTTTCTGCTTGCACTTCAACCACTCAAACTTCAAACCCAGTTGCTAAATTTTATAACAGATTCCAAATCAATGCTAAATGTTACATTTTCCACTAATCATGATTGCTCATAAATACTTTTTCAGTTTTACTTTTAATATGTCATTTATTGACTTAGACTGTCATTAGTTTTTCTCTAGTAATGGAAATTGGCTCTAAAATGTTGCATTTTGATAGCAGGGTCCTTTGCCAAATATGGTTATAACTGAGAATTAAGATAAAACTCAGCATTACTTACATGGTGACTCAATATGAGTGAAATGCAAAAGGAACAGAAGGTCAATGCCTCTTCACTTTGATAAGTGCTTTGATGGAAAAAAGGAGAAAAAAATATGCGTGGATATATTTGTGCTATTCAAAGCAAATGAATTGAACATAGAGAAAAAGAAACTTCTCTTCCCAAGGAACAAAGGCTATCTGTGCATCTGTAGTTAAGATTAAAGGTAATACAAGGACAATAGCGCTTTCACTGGTAGTGCTCTTTCCCCATTATAACTTGGCCTGTAATGCTTCATTTATCAGGAATGTATTATGGGAGACACTTTAAAAATATCCAAGTGATTGATATTCTTTTTCCTGTTGTGTTTAGAATAAATGGCTTACTGTAATACTGGAATTATAGAAGAATTTGCTTCAGAACTTCTGGGAAAATGAACTTCATAAGCCCTTAAAAACATTTGTCTATTATTTCTAATGTCTCCTTTTCCATATTTTTGTTAGACGACCATGCAGCTTTCAAATATTATTGGCCATATTTTTCTAATGTGTTTGAGGTATAAGAGTGACAAATGCACATTTTCATCACTGTTGGTCAATTTTTCAGACCTCCAGGAGTTTACGTGTATCACAATTCTCATTTCTAGAATAGGAAGTCTATAGTTTTTATCTGCTGAATACACGTATTAGCAGACTAAGATTCATGAATTATACACCCTAATAAGAATTTGGTTTACAAGTGACTTGTGATTAATTGTTGGGTAAATGATCATACACACAACTTCCTTCTGGAAAATGGAAGACAGGAAATTCTGCTCAGAAAAAGTAAAACAGAAGAGCTCAAGTTTTCCAGAAGCATTTTATTGCTCTAATCATGCTGAATTTCTGTCACTGCAACCTAGGGAATATGCTAGATACAACAACAAAGGCCTTGTAAACTAAATATTTTAAGAACGAAGTTAGAAATTACCTGTCTGTTTCCAGCAATATACAGGTACCTTGGCTGTAAGATTTGGCAAATGGCATAGCTGCTGTCCACTTTATTAGTATGGTCCTCCCCTACCAGTCAACTTAATGTAAGAGGCAGAATATGGATATGCATTACCTTGAACTTCTTATTTTGATATCATAACCTAAACGACCAGCTACGTTGACACTAATCAGCCTTCCTATATTAAACTGTTCTGGTGTTGCTTATTTCAAAAGAAGAACCATTTTGCATTAGAGTTCTCATGAAACACAAAAGTAACCTCAGGTATTTGGTCCCCTTCAAGTAAGAAAAGACAAAAAATTTGGACATAGCTATGGGTTCACCCATTCAGTCTGTCTGGATAGACACATTATGGTAACCTTTTGGGTGAATTACAAGATGAAGTATTCAACTCTGTGAAAATGTCTGAATTACCTGCATAGAAAATAATTTTGTGCAATTTTAATACAGAATAACTGAAACCTCTGAGTAGCAGTAGTCAGCTATGAAATAATTTATTTTCTACAATCTATCATATTGTTGCTTTCTAAGTTTGTGTTTAAACATTTAAAGAAGATTTTTAGTCTCTTATAAATACTGCAGAAATTTGAAATCACCAGTTTGTTTGGTTGTTTTCGGGTTTTTTTGCGTTTGTTTTCCAGGATATAAGAAGTTAACAATTTCTTAGACTGAAGTTCAAAGCGATCTCTTTTCTTATTACTTCCGAAAAAAGTAGTTTAGAGCACAATGAAATGTTATAATTCATGTACACATACATTTAAAGCACATGCATAAAGAGATATTTTCAGCTTATCCCATAACTTATTTTATTCATGCCTGTGTACTTGCTCCTTAAGCTATGAAAAATCACATCATTAAAACTATTAAATGTCAATTAAGCACAGTCTTTTGTTTGTCTGTACTGTGGCATGTCAATCAAAAGCCATAACTCCCTAGCTACATTTCTGCCTAAGAGCAGAAATCATGCTTACCTGATAATGACATTTACAATTTGTGAAGAACAGAATTCTAAATAGAACCTTACTGTAAAATTCAAGACAGAGAAAAGTTCTGCCCCTCTTTTGTTCCTCTTTTCTGTTTCCATTCAGCCAGAGTCTTTGGAAGGGTTTTCTGAGCACATTACCTGCTAGCTGGTGAAGAGCTTAACAACTAACCCTTCTTACAGTCTGAAGGCTTATCACAGAATGGATAGTATTTGAGCATTACTCTTACCATGTTCTTCAAAAAGAAAAAGAAGATCTTTATTTCTAACATCTTTTGATTTTGGGGATACGTTTTTCCTTTGCCTTCCTAGTGGGCAGAACTGAATGTAGACCAGGTGGAATCTAATTTTCTTTACACTCTGTGAAGTTACCATTTGCATAAGAAATAATTGCTAAGTATATATCTTTGATTTCTGCTTGAGTGCTGTGAAGAAAGAAAATCCGCTGTTTACTAGCACCCTATTTCTTGAAAAAGAGCATGTACTTTTCTTGCTCTTCCATGCCTACGTTACACAACATAGGATTTTTGTATTTTTCAATTTATTTTTTTTAATAAAGGTCTATTTGGTATATAGCAAGAGTCCTGAGATAAGGACAGTTCCAAGCAGTCAACAGAGCATTGTCTGGTTTTGGATCTTCTTACATGGACTTCTAGATGTGCTGTAGTTCTCAGCTGATGTGAACAGCAATAAATGTGATCTAGTAAACATGGTGACAAAGATGGATATTTACTCAGCAAGTAGGTCCTGAGGCTTCCATGATAAGCTCAGAACTCTGTCAAACTCATAAGGAGGCTGAGATATCCCTGATGAGCTCAGTGAGAGACTGGGACATACCTGATAAGCTAACAGGGAGCTGAGATGTGCTTAATGCATGGTAAAGCTGGCATAACAAAGAAACTGTGATGACAAAAAAAATCAGGAGCCAATGTCCTACATCCGCTTACCTATCTACACCAATAACATAAAATGTAACTTGCTATCTGCCCAAGATGAGCTTCTCTGTAAAATCTCTGCATGAATCATAGAATCATAGAATAGTTAGG
>NW_009913456.1:0-514 GCF_000696875.1 Nestor notabilis | reverse complement strand
CATTCCATTTCATTCCATTCCATGCCTCTGCGTTCCATGGCGGCAGCTGGCAATGCTGCAGTCACAATGCCCCAGGAGAGGATAAAAGGGAGCAGCCCCCTGTGTCCCCAGGCACAGGAGATTGCAGAGGTGGCTCAGGGCAGCTCTAAGATGTCCCAGAGGAAGCCCTTGAGCTTGTGGAGTTAGCTACAGGGGGCTCAGGCAGGAAGACCAGCAGCTGGTGGAGGCTGCTGGAGGTTCTCCGCTGCAAGGCCAGCTCCTGGCGGGAACAGCTTCTTAGCTCCTGGGAGGGATAGCAGTCCTTTTCAGCTGGATAGCCATGGCCAGACCATAGGAATGTCTTCTTGAGGAGCACTGTAGAGCTCAGCATCCTCAACGCCTGCAGAGGCAGGGGGGCCCCAGCCATAAGCGATAGGATGCAGAGATGTTTCCAGGGTTCCCAGTGCTTCTCTCAGAAGCCCCTGAGGTGTCTCCGGGATGAGGGAGAACAGGGCTTGGGTATCTCCTGGGAGGC
>NW_009913455.1:20962-21215 GCF_000696875.1 Nestor notabilis | reverse complement strand
AAATTGGCCATTTGGTTTAGCTGCAGTATCTGTCACTGTGATCGGAATGGATGCAGTGTCTGCCACTAGGGTTGGAGTGGCTGCAGTGTTTGTTGCCGGGGTTGGTGCAGTGTTTATGCTTGGGGGTTGAGTAAAACCAACAGCTTCATTATCTGTTGCTGTTGGGGTTTAAGTAGCTGCTGTATTTGTCACTGGAGTCGGTGTAGCTGCTGTGCTTGGAGTTGGAGTAGCTGCATTGTCTGTTGTTTTGCCC